>NC_137124.1:61532482-61769982 GCF_949319135.1 Squalius cephalus | reverse complement strand
CACGAGGGGGAAAAACAGATCTAAATAAATACCATAACCGACTAGAACACTCAGGAGAATCACAGGGAACAGGAAACATTAGACAACGTACCGACACAGACTGCAAACAAGAGGGAACTAATAAAGGGAAACTAATCAGGAGGGAACAGGTGGATGAACTCAAACAATAATCAGATAACAAGGGGGAGGGATCAGACAATAACACGAGCACATGGCCCAAAATAACAAAACACCCATGTGCAGCACAAGACAGGACAGGCATGTGACAGAAAGTGGAAAAAGCGAAAGATACAAAAACTCTTAAAGACTAGCTCTACCTATACACATTAAATCTAAATCTGCATAATCTATTTTTAATGTTCATAAGAGCAGGGCACAAAAGGATTTTAAGAAATGAGATAAAAAGAATCACAATAAAAACATCACATTACATAACCACATTACTATGATCAGAGGATCAAAGGTGCCATTACAGAACACAGATTTATCTTCTATTTTTAAAGACTTTTTTCCTTTGATAAGATTCCAATGACTTAATCTAGTTGACATTTTTTTAAACGTGCCACTTTTACTTGCTGTAAATAGCATAACTTACATCAATATTTACCAAATGTTGTTTTCACCAAATTCAGTTTGCACAATTTCAGGGACAACATTAGTCAGGATACCTAACATCGAGGGCAAAATGGCTCTTTAGTCTGATTAACTGTACATTCAGCAATGCCATTAAAACACTGCATTCAGTCTGTATTGCAATTCATTTAACCCATTCTGATTCAACACTGTATAAAACTAACTATGTATTTAAATGAAAATATTTAAAACATTAAACAGAAATGAAATGTATGACACTCAATAAATTATGTGCTCGTAAATGCCTACTGAAAAATACTACTTGGTTCAATATTAAGAACAAATAAGTTCTTAATTCAATGTTAAAATACTTAAGTAAATTGCACAGATCCAAAGTACTCGTTTAGGATTAAAATAAAGCAAGTCCCATTACACCTTTTAGGTACACATAGACAGTCCTTATTAGAAATGGTTCAAATTAAAATCTGAGGAGCTGTGGGATAAACAACCCACAAGCTTTGTGTGGGATGTAGCTGAATGTTACTCACCCTTTTCCAGTGACAATGAAGCATCTGAAAAACAATTAATAAAAACACCAGTGAAGACTAAAGAAATGCAAGAATGAAAAAATACACATATACAATATACCAAAATTAGACCGTTTCTTTTGAATCTCTTGACGCTCTTTACATCAGTGTCACACCATAAACTGTGTGCTCGCCACCTGCAAAAAAATAAAAAAAAGCTTCTGATTGGTTAATTACACTTAAACACAATATGAATATGTTATTTACATTAAAAATACAAATATAGGCAGGGTAAATTATCTACAAAACAAATTAAGCAAAGTGAAAAAGGACACAGACTTAGATTAAGCCAGGATCAGGCCTTAGCTAAATTAGGACTTTTAAGTAGCTTTTATGAACATACATTAGGAAAAAAAAAAAAATTACCATTTTGCATCTTGAAACAGAATAATGGTACTGACATTATGATATTTGTCAGTGCAAATTGCTTTCAGTTAAAACAGCACAAACATGCATTTAAGTCTGAGACTAGGCTTAAGGCATTTCTGTGAAAGCAGAAAATATACAGATTGTCCACTCTCACTATTCCAACCTTCAGCAGCTTTCTCACTATTCCAACCTTCAGCAGCTTTCTCACTCTCCAGTTTTCACCACAGACTGACCATCCTGTGCAAGTTCAGCTTGTGAGTATTTATACTTATGGGCACAACCATTGATAGACATACAAACAACCAGGAATTAAATTCACCAAACAACCAAATCTCAATATAAAAAGCTTTTTGTACATTCCCTAATCCACAAATTATTATTTAACAACCATTTATACATATTTGCTAATTGAAAAGCTTTTTAAATTTTTAAACAACAAACAACCCCCTTCATCTTCTACACTTGGTGTCTCCCACCTCCCATGATGCACCACAGCAAAGATATAAAAATGAATTGCATAAGCTGTTCTGGTTTTTCAGCTAGTACGAGCATGCTGTTGCATTTGGTGGTTTGTTTAAACTGTTTGGGTTTTTTTTTTTAATTGTGCAAAGTAGCCAAGCTCAACTGTGACTGTAAGTTTTACTCTTAATTTGAATTTTTTAAAGATTTAATGTAAAAAGGAAGAAATTATTGTTTTTGTCTTTTTTTTTTTTTTCATTCTCTTGCATCTCCTGAACCTGCTGCCCGTCCGTCATGTTTTTTCTCTGTCAGGATTTATATGAAAGGTAGGTTGGAACTTTCTTCATATATCTGATAAAGGGACTTTTGACTGTCCACATTCCGGACATTTACATATTAGGCTGTCCACAATGCATTTTGATTGAAATATAACATGGGGAGCATTAAATAAATCTTTGTGATCAGTTAAGATTTTAATTATCAATCACTCAAACCCCTTTCGATGGTCTTTTGATAAGAGCTCATGTTTATTGACTGATGATAGTGCACTGGAACATTAGCACTTGTGCTGTATAAGATTTGTCAGTAACTGTTGTAATTTGCCAGCTTTATGGATGCTAAAACTCTTGCACAGCTATTTCACTTACACTGCTGACCATAAACAAACTATTTATTTTACTGCTTCCAGTATCACTCCAGAAGTCCTTCTGGTTTCCTTCCATTTATTTCTGGTCACTGAAAAATCATCACCTGGTTGATCCATCACTATTCGGTTCCTCTCTGCTAGAATGAGCTGAAAAACTCCAACAGATCCGCTGAAGCCATCACAACTTTCAACTTTCTGAGTCGCTTTGAATAAAAGTATCTGCTCAATGAATAAATCTAATTAATTCTTCTATACTAAACTTTTTTATTTTTTAAGATTTGCACTGGACACAATTTAGTTTAGAATAATATAATCTAAACCAGTATGACTTTTTTTCTTCAGTGCAACACAAAAGTACAATAGGTATAATATTTCATTATGCAAACATGCTGCAGTTAAAGTGAACTGAGGCTGCAAACATCTTTTGTGAAGGTCATATGGGTGTGGAATGATTTTTGAAAAATTACCATTTTTTGTTGGTGAATAATTGTGGAGATTTAAGTATTTTCTTTAAAAGAGTGGTGATGAGAATATGTAAGGAATATTGAAGTTCTCTTATTAGTTTGATCAATTCCTACTTTAATATTCTTAAAAGTTACATGCCACCTGAAATGCAAAAATGTACTGTGTAGCCAAAGAGGAAAATAGAACAAATGTATGCTAAAACTAGTTTGTCTTATGATTTAGTTGTCTAGAATTGGGAAATGAAATGAATTTCTTAACACATAAATGTGTAATTGTTTGAGTCTCTTTGCTGCGGCTGAACTGTTTTTCTGCCGGCTGTTAATAAACATTCATGTAAAGATAAACTGGGGATTCAGGTCTGGTAATGCTGGGCGGTAATAAGAGAAGATCCAATTATTCACGGTGGTTAAAGCAGTGATAGTGACTTCTTGGAAGGGGCAAGGCCACTGTGTAATGAAGATGGGAGATCACCTTAAGTCAGATATAATATATACTTTTTGTACAAATGTATGTGACACAATCTATTGGGTCTGCCTCGTTGATCCTGCTGCAGCTGTTGCTTTGGTGTGCGTCAGAAAGCTTTGTATATCTTTCTGTTTTGAATCATTATTTACTATCATTCCTTGTTGTTTATACTGCTAAATATAACTTACTCAACATCACACATTAACCTGACAACGCTAGCTTCAATCTAAATCGTTATTGCTAGCACAACACGCTAGTAATTCGCTAGCCTGTTAGCATGTCATCTGTGTGCTCTATATTTATTTATTTTTCTCGCTCGCCCTCACGCCTTTTACGAGTCCATCAAACAACTTAGGTGAGTAGGATCAGTCAACAAACATGGTAAGTCATGTCATCTTCTCTTCTTATTGTTACTTGCACATCATGCAACATGTTTAGCGTATCCTTCTCTGTCTGCACAGGATTTACATGTGATTATGTTGTGGCCAATTCATGATCTTTGGTTCAGATCTTCAATGTCTGGTTCAGGTCTTCAAAAAATCTTTCAGAGTCGAAGTTTCAGGTCTCAGGAGAAATAACTTTATTGACAAGCAACAAAGTGAGAAGCCGGCTGGCCATCCGGACATCTGATCTTACAATGGTTTACACTTGGGTCTTATACTTTTTTCTCATCACTTGGTGTCCAATTACCTCTCTTGGTGTCCAATGGGCCTTATGCACAGCTGCACTACTTCCTGAACTTCAGCCAGCTCCTTTGTTTCCTGTCTGCCATTATTGGACAAGCTGATTAATCCAGGTGTGTCTGATTATTGTTGTGGTCAGACACACCTGGATTAATCAGTTTGTGCAATAATGGCAGACAGGAAACAAAGGAGCTGGCTGAAGTTCAGGAAAGAGAGAGAATATAGGGCGGCTTCACTTTGAGTGATTTATTGCCCCCCTATAAAAAAGGTTCCCACGCTTGCCCCACCCCCTTTTACCCCCTCCCTCCCACCCACCTCTGGACAGGTCACGTGACCTTGGGAATTTTTCCACGGTACCCTTCCCTACAGACACCCCCACCCCACCCACTTCTGGACAGGTCATGTGACCTTGGGAAAATTTTCCCACGATCCGCATTAAAACGTTAAAACAACATGTATTAAAATTATATCAAGCAAATAGTTCTATTTTCTAATACATTTGAAGAAAAGTTGTACTTTTCACAATTACATAGTGTTTGAAGGTGTATAAATCGTTGTATAGAGTTAAAATACACTTATCTTTGGTGTTCTCATACGTTTGTAAAATGTTAAAACATAAATGAAATAAGTTAAAATACCATTTTTCTCTAAAACAGTTATTAAAAATGAGTTAGTGTTATTTTAAGATGTTAAAAAACCAATAATTTACAGAAAAGTAAATGTATCCATCCACACAGTATTTGTAAAACTGCTACATAAAACACAAACTAGTTTAAAAACATTGTTTTACATACCATTTGTTGAAAGAAGAACAAAAGGTATATTCCACATGAAATGTATATCCAAAATGTATATCCAAAAAGATATATCCAAAGCTCGAAAGATTTATCCAACAACAAGGTATATCCAAAACGCTTAATCCAGATCCAAAGGTTTAGAGATTTTAATTTCAAAAGTTACAATGTCCTCGGGAAGACTTCAGCAAAAACATCCACACGGTTACATCCCAAAAGTTAGACTGACCTCTGTGACATCTACCCAGTAGCCACAGGCAAACCACACCCACCCCTAGACCCCTCCCACCCCTAGACCCCTCCCACACAAAGACCCCCTCCCACATCAAGACCACCAACTATGTATCGGGTAACAGATCAGTGAGTTGTTTTTAATTAAAGAAGAGTTTTTATTTTCCACAATCATTTAAAACTCTTTAAAAACAATGTATGTATAAAGTTAAAATACAACGTTTTAGTATTCGTACTAAACTTTAACTTTAATAAAATGATACAGACCTTTAAAATACATAGGCGTATAGGCTAGTATTTTAAATGCTAGGTCTATCAGAAAAATGTAAACAAGAATGTCTTCTTACGTATACAGATTTTAAACCCTGTTAAAAACAACATCAACTAAAATACATTATGCTACTAAAGTTTAGTTTTAAGTTCCATATGATATCACTCATCGACGGTAGAAACATGAATGAATAGCCAGTGTGTGAAGCTGAGTCTCCGGCCACCTTACACTAGATTTATTTATAATTACACTAAATAACATTTATAAAAATAATAGCTGTTTAAAGTTTAAAGTTAATTTATTAAAACAAGTTATAGGGTAGAATGTTTTTCACAAATGAGTTTTAAAGATACCGGAAAAATAAATGGTAAATTATGTTTTTAAACAATGTTTCAAACGTAAGCATTTAACATATCGAACAACATCAGATAAAAAAATACGTAAAATGAATAGTTTTTAAGTAAAACTTTTTAACATTACAATTCACTATAAACTTTTGTTTAGTTCTTTGCTAAAATATATCATTCACTGTCCACAAAACATCCATGCGCACGGAAAGCATAACATGAATGTGAAATCTGGTCTGTGAAGCCAAGACTACGTTGGTAAAAAATCCAATAATCAAAACAATGTTTAAATTTTGTATGTTTTATTTAATTTAGTCATTAATCCAGTATTAGATCTTTCTAGCCTAATATCGTTTGATGTGTTAAGCCTAGATAACAAGACATAGTCCACACATGTTGTGTTCGAGAAAAGTAATATTTATGTAATCTTTGTGAGATCATACCCACGAACATTGTAATAGATAGAGTAACGGTTAGGATTTGACTTATGGTTAGTTACTTGTAACGTAATGTACTGTTATTACTATTAACCCTCTAGGGTCTGAGGTGTTTTTGGGGTCCTTGAGATGTTCTGACATGCCCTGACATTTGTGCTTTTTTCAGTTGCTTATAAACATATTAATGGCAAAGGTGTAAATTCACTCTATTTAGCACAAACAGGGCTACCATAATATGTGAACAACTTGCATGTACATATTTGTATTTTTGAGAGAATAATGTTTATGCATGGTTTTTTAAAAAACAAAAAACTAAAGTTTCTGAAATAAGGCCATAAAACACATTCTAAATATATGTAAATAAGACTTTTGACGAATGGATGTCGTTGCCTAGAATTTTTTCTTCAAAATTATGTGAAAATCATCCTGCCTAATCATTCACATAACACAATACATTGATTTAAATCTTGTAAAACACTTTTTGTTTGGAAAGGCCATATGCGGATGGGCGTGATTCACACCTGCAGAGTCAATGGGGCCCGCATAATGAGGCTGCATACGTAATGAGCCTTTCATTCAGGTGTGTGACTGAGCCACAAGAATGCAAGGACAATATATAACTGATTTGTTGTTTTTTCCACAAATTTTGCTTGCAAATTGTACAATATCCAAGGTAAACATTTCTAGTAATTGTGCAGTTAATTGTTCTCATACTGTATTTTCAGATTTGGAATATATTCTCTTCCCAAATGTGTCACTAATAAAGCTTAATAAAATTATTTAAAGAGAAGGCTTATAATGACCTTTTAAGATTTTGTTTACATCTATCCTTATATATATATATATATATATATATATATATATATATATATATATATATTTTTTTTTTTTTTTTTTTTTTTTTTTTTTTTTTATATATATATACAATTTTTATATTGTATAAGGTTATACAATTACAACAACATTTAAAATTGTAACAATATTTCCAGTGTAATCTTTCTTTGTATTCGCGATTCATATTAAAACAGTATTTTTGCCAGCTGTAGTAGCTCCACAACAGCACGCATCTTTGCATTCATTCATTCCGATTAGAACAAAGCAAACAGAACTGACCTAATTCCTCAGCGGGATCCGTTTGCTCCTCGAAATGATATTTCCAGAACTTCTGAGGTAAATTTTTGCAGGATTATTATCAAGATAGTATTATTCCTCACAGCATCGTAAAGTACATAAGTCTGAAAGTGAACTCGCGGTGTGTGTTATCCAGCTGATGTGGCAGCCCGGTCTCACCCCAAAACGTCATGTAGTGACGGGTCTTGACCATACGGCAACATACGACGAAAAGGGTACCCCTAAAACGTCCATATGAGACGAAGACATAAGCGCACCAGCAGCGCCTCTTAGCGGTACCCTAACGCATACCTAAACCTACCCATAACCCGAATCGTCACATATGGACGTTTTAGGGGTACCCTTTTCGTCGTATGTTGCCGTATGGTCAAGACGCGTCAGTATGTGACGTTTTGGGGTGAGACTGTGTTAGATGTGGGCGTTTCACAGGTTTGTTTGGATCGGCTCACATTTGTTAATGAAAAAATTACTAAAATTAAGATACAATTGATACAAAACGAAATTCGTTTTAAAGAAAGGATTTGTACTTTCTGTTTTGAGGTCTCTGTGAAAGTTTGAAAGTCTTTTAGTGCTTTTTTTTAGAGCGCTCGCGTCCATAATGGAGAACTGTCACGTAATATTGTTTTTTCCTCATAAATGCGAACACGAAAAATAAAAGACAAAAGACTTTTAAGTAAAACTTACTCCGAAATTGTGTTCTCGGCTGAATTCGCTCTTCAAAATGCTGCCGTTCGTCGTCTGAGTTACAATCTTCCTCTGAGGAAAAGGTGCATTCTTCCTCGCTGTCCAGAATCATCTGAAGGGCGTCTTTATTACCGGAGAAGCGTGTCATATTTAAAACGCGATGAACTAGATCAGGTAAACTATTTACATGTGAATCGCGCTGGGGGCGGAGCGGCCTCAGCACATTATAGAGATAATGAGGCAGAAGGAAAAACGGTACCTCTCTTTGCTTTCAAACGGATTACATGAGTTGAAAACATTTGTTTTTTACATAAATTACTTCATTTAAAAGAAGAGATTTCAAGCTTCATAAAGACATATCTCACGTGCCTGTGTGAGAAGTATTCGCTGAGTTATGATTCATTTTCGGACGCGTTTCAGAATGGACTACACGGACAGAGAGAAGGCAGAACTCGCTTCGTGTTTATTTTTCTTTATTTGGCGAAAAGCACAACACTTTGTTTTTATTGTGAGTATACACAAAAATAATACACACTTAACAGGATAGATTGATGTATAACACAAGCATATAAGATAAAAATTAATATTTTTATTTTATTATTTTTTTGCACTCATACGGAAAAAAACGAGCCTATCGCGCCGGCGCGATAGCCGACCTCAGGGGGTTAAGTAAATGTAGTAGCCTAACGTATAAATATGTCACCCTAAAATAAACCGTTACCACCAATTCTTAAAAGAACCAACTTTTCTTTTTGTTATAACTGACAAACCGGAGGATGACAAATCAAAAAGACCAAATCATTAGGGGAGACAACAAACAGACCCCATTGTGAAAAGTGACCGTTCAACACAGTGTCTGAGCCGAAATGACATATACATTAGAGGTCCAAGATGCGGTACAGGCTCCTCCCACTAACACACCTCTCAAAGATGAGAGGTCAATTTCGATTTAAGGGCATCCCTAAAATGACATCACTCACGGGAATCCCCCTCCCACAGCGTCACAGTCACATGAGCTGTTTAAAAAGGAACACAAACACAACAAGAGTCTAGAGATACTTGTGGTTTTTACAAATCAGATTATCTACGATGGCAACAGCTACACCCCCGAAAACACCTGACAGGATGATTACTGAGGCTATGGAGGATTTAACTTTAGCTCCACGAGCTCTACTTCTCCGTAAGTGTGTGTGTGTGTGTGTGTGTGTGTGTGAGCTTGTTTATGTGATTTGTGAGGACACAAATTTGTATAATGACATGGGTATTACACTGGTATTACAACTTGAACGTGATTTATGAGGGCATTTCCTGAGTCCTCATAATTCAAATGGCATTAAAAACATACTAAGCAGTGTTTTATTAAAAATGCAGAATGTTTCCTGTGATGGGTAGGTTTAGGGATAGGGGCAGTGTAAGGGGATAGAATGTACAGTTTGTCCAGTATAAAAACCATTACGCCTATGGAATGTCCTCACAAATCACATAAACAAAGCCGCGTGTGTGTGTGTGTGTGTGTGTGTGTGTGTGTGTGTGTGTCTTTAGCGAAGCGTGGGAGCTGTTTGTCGTCTTTTCCCACGCCTCTTCACCACCTGACGTGGGAGTGTCTTAGTCAAGTCAAGTCAAGTTTATTTATATAGCGCTTTTCACAACATAGGTTGTATCAAAGCAGCTTCACAGTAATAAATTAAAACAATACATCAATGTTTGTTTCTAGTGGAACGTCCACGTTTGGTAATGCTGATCAATAGTATCGTTGATTGATTAATTAAATTAAATATTCCCAAATATCCCCAACTGAGCAGGCCTAAGGCAACGGTGGCAAGGAACCGAAAAACTCCATCAGGTGACCTAATGGAGAAAAAAAACCTTGGGAGAACCCGGGCTCAGTCGGGGGCCAGTTCTCCTCTGGCGTTTATGAACTAGAGGTCGGATTTAACTGTAAGATTAAAAGTATTATATGAATGCCTGGCTGAAGAGATGCGTCTTTAATCTAGTTTTAAACTGGGAGAGCGAGTCTGAGCAACGAACAGTATCAGGAAGGCTATTCCAGAGTTTTGGTGCTAAATGTGAAAATGCTCTCCCTCCTTTGGTGGATCTGGATATCCTAGGTATGACCAAAAGCCTCGAATTTACTGACCTTAAAGAGAGCGATGGATTATAGGGCGATAGAAGATCGGTTAAATAGACTGGAGCTAAGCCGTTTAGGGCTTTATAAGTCAGTAGCAATACCTTGTAATTAATACGGAACTTTATAGGTAGCCAATGTAGTGATGATAAAATTGGTGTTATATGATCATATTTTCTTGATCTAGTAAGAACTCTAGCGGCGGCATTTTGGACTAACTGTAGCTTGTTTATTGAGGATGCAGGACAACCGGCTAATAAAGCATTACAGTAATCTAGTCTCGAGGTCATGAGTGCATGAACTAACTTTTCTGCATCAGAAACAGATAGCATATTACGTAGCTTAGCAATGTTTCTAAGGTGGAAAAAGGCTGTTTTTGTAACATATGAAATATGATTTTCAAAAGACAGGTTGCAGTCTAATATAACACCCAGGTCTTTTACTGTAGAGGATGAAGTAACAGGACATCCTACTATGTTAAAGTTGTATTGTGAGAGGTTTTGTGGGTGGTTTTTTGAACCGATGATTAGTACCTCTGTCTTGTCTGGATTTAATAAAAGAAAATTGCGCGTCATCCAATCTTTTATATCTTTAACACACTCTGTCAATTTGGATAATTTAGCGTTTTCATCTGGCCGTGATGAAATATAGATTTGAGTGTCATCAGCATAACAATGGAAACTAATTCCATGTTTCCTTATAATATTTCCAAGTGGCAGCATATATATTGAGAACAATAGAGGGCCTAACACAGATCCCTGCGGCACTCCATAGTTTACTGGAGTTGTGATCGATTTTTCTCCATTTAAATAAACAAAATGGTAGCGGTCAGATAAATACGATCTAAACCAGCTTAATGCTTGTCCTTGAACACCAGTATAATTTTGTAGTCGATCTAAGAGTATTGTATGATCTATAGTATCGAACGCAGCACTAAGATCAAGTAAAACTAATATTGAGATACAGCCTTGGTCAGAAGCTAAAAGTAAATCATTTGTGATTTTAACAAGCGCAGTTTCAGTGCTATGATGCGGCCTGAACCCAGACTGAAACTTTTCATAGATGTCATTTTCTTGCAAGAAAGAGCCCAGTTGAGCGGACACAGCTTTTTCTAGTATTTTAGACATAAAAGGTAGATTTGAAATGGGTCTATAATTTGCTAGATTATGTGGATCTAATTGTGGTTTCTTAATGAGAGGTTTTATAACTGCCAGTTTAAATGTTCTTGGAACATAACCTAAAGATAAAGACGAGTTAATAATATTGAGGAGAGGCTCTTCCACTATAGGTAACACTTCTTTCAATAGTTTAGTTGGTATAGGATCTAGTAAACATGTTGTTGTTTTAGATGAAGTGATAAGTTTATTTAACTCTTTTTGTTCTATAGTTGTAAAGCATTGTAATTGTTCTTGCGGTGTGATAATTGAGGCTGAATTATAAGGCGCAATTGAGGATTGAACGTTTACAATTGTGGTTCTGATGTTTTCTATTTTCTCAGTGAAGAACTTCATGAAATCATTACTACTAAACTGTAACGGAATATTTTGTTCAGGAGACATCTGTTTATTTGTTAGTCTAGCCACGGTGTTAAATAAGAACCTAGGATTGTTTTGGTTGTTTTCTATTAGTTTGCGGAGATGCTCAGCCCTGGCCTCTTTTAGGGCCTTTTTATAACGTGACATACTGTCTTTCCATGCGATTCTAAAGACCTCCAAGTTAGTTTTTTTCCATTTACGCTCTAAATTACGGGTTTCTCTCTTTAGAACATGCGTAGTATTGTTGTACCATGGTGCTTTACTTTTCTCTCTGACCTTTCTTAATCTAATGGGTGCAACAACATCCAATGTTCCAGAGAGAATGGTGCTCATAGTGCTAGTTAATTCCTCAAGTTCATCTGTTTGTTTGGGTTCACTGAGCAGCTGAGACAGATCAGATAAGCTATTTGAAAAATTATCTATGGTGGATGGAAGGATTGTTCTGCCTAATCGATAACGCTGCGCAGCATGACATATTACAGGAGTACGTAATATGCAAGTTACCATGTAATGGTCAGTGACATCGTCACTTTGTGGAATGATATCTATATCGGTTGGATCGGTTCCATGTGATATAATTAAATCGAGTGTATGATTAAAACGATGAGTTGGTCCGGTAACGTTTTGCTTGACCCCAAAGGAGTTTATTAAATCTGTAAACGCAGCCCCTAGCGCATCATTTGAATTATCTACGTGGATATTAAAGTCTCCAACAATTAATGCTTTATCGAAATTAACTAATAGGTCTGAGAGAAAATCTGCAAACTCTTTTAGGAAATCAGCGTAAGGCCCAGGCAGTCTATATACGGTAGCCAAGGCTAGAGATAATAGGGATGTTTTTCTAGCAACTAAGAGCGTAACATTTAGTACAAGTACTTCAAACGAAATAAACTTATAGCCCGTTTTCTGAGTAACATTGAGAATATCTCTATAGATTGTTGCAACACCGCCGCCACGACCAATCAGACGGGGCTCGTGCTTATAGGAGTATCCTGATGGAGTAGACTCATTTAGACCGAAATAATCATTTGGTTTAAGCCAGGTTTCAGTAAGGCAAAGTACATCGAAGCTATTATCTGTGACTATTTCATTTACAATAACTGCCTTAGGTGTGAGTGATCTAATGTTTAGCCCTCTGAGGTCGACAAACGCGCCGGCGCGTTTTGCTGCATTTTCTCCACATTGTAGCACTATAAACTTAAATTTCTCCGTCATTTATGGTCATACAGAAAAAAGAAATATAAAAAAAGAATCTGTGGTATTTCTACTTTTGTATGTGTCCACTTCCAATCAAATCAAAACATTGTGCTTTTGTAAAATAAAGAAAATAAACAGGGTGTGCGTTCTGCCTCTCCGTCGCGGTGAACTTTTTTTTCTTGAGCACGTCTATAAACTGAAACAAAACTCAGCGAATACTTGTCACACATTTATGAGCCATACACCTTTATAAACATTTAAGTGTGTACTTTTAAATGATCGGATTCAAAACGAAAACAAATATTCTCTGTTTAAGTAATTTGTATAAAACCAACAAGATGTCCAGCTTCTCAAACGCTTCCTAATTATTTTTTAATTTACCACGCCCACTCGCGCAAAAGATATTCACATGCAAATCTCCACATGGAACGCGATCGCCCTCATTACCTCAACAACAAAACACTTCACTTCACTTTTCGTCGAGTTTGAAAGACGTGCCTGAGCTTACATTGGATTTACATCAGAAGAAGAAGAACGATATTTGAAGACAAGAAAGATAAGGTAAGAAATTCTTTCATATTAGTTTGCTATTGTTCCATAAATGTCACGTTGCAGTTGAACTGTTGCTATATATATGGTGAATATTATAATATTTAGACCCGTGTTTACTGTTACTGTGTTTGTGGATATCTGCTCAAACGTAGATATGTATATGGTAGGCCTAACCATAATGTTTTATATTTGAGCGCGATCGCGTTTGAATGTATCATATTTTTGATCGTGAACGCGTTTTAATGTATCATATTTTTGATCGCGATCGCGTTTGAATGTATCATATTTTGGAAAAGCAAAACGCTCCAAACGGCTTCATGTTTTTACTATTATCTCATTTCATATCATCATAACGAATGGAAACATTTGAAGTAACATGATAATCAATATATTTTTCTCTAGCTTAGTTGTTACTGAAATCTTTTTGAAAATATATATAGGCTGCTATATTGTTATTATTTTATAACACTGCGCATAGCCTATACCTACAAGGCACAACAAAACTGGTGTTCATTATATATAATATATTGTTGGAAACATTTGTGTGAGTGTGTGTATTCTGTGAATTTTAAAAAGCAATTTTAACAAGAAAAATCTAAAATGTATTCCCAAAATCGTGCAGACCTTTCTCTTGATATCAGTATGTTCACTTTTTTTTTTTTTTTTTTTTTTTTTTTTTTTAGGGCCCAGATGCCACTGAGTCCTGCTGACTTCAACATTCACAGTACATGTCTCTGTACATGAACATGGTAAAGTGAAAATCAAACACCTTAGAAAATGAAAGGTATGTACAATGTTTTTAGGAATGGCACAAAGGTCTCTTTCTTCAATAAGTGCTTTTTTGTTGTGTATCTTTGGATTATGTTGTGTTGTAAATAAATCCAAACAATTTTAAAAGCCATTCTTTTTTAAATCTCCTCATTCTTTGTGCAAGGGTGGTCAGAATGATGGGCCCTGATAAGCTCCTAATAGGGCCATTAGGGAGGTTCTTTGTCTTTCTCAGGTGTGGAAAGCTTTCATATTAATGAGATGATCCGCCCCTTCGCATATTGCTTTCTAACACAAAACACGTCGTAAATTTTTTAAATCAATATATTGTCTTCTCTGAATGAGCAGTCAGGGTGATTCTCACATAGTTTTAGAGCAAATATTCTAGGCTACGTCATACAATTTTCAAAAGTCTTGTGAAGAAATAATCAGTAGGGGTTTCATGACCTTATTTCAGTGAGAATTTTTTTTTGTATTTTCACAAACCACGCATAAATGTCATTATCTCAAAACTACAAACTTTTACATACATGCTGCTGATATATTATTGTAGCAGAGTTTGTGCTGAATACAGTGTAATTAGACTTTAGCCATGAAAATGTCACAAGTAACAGAAATAACCACAAATGTCAGAGCATGTCAGAACACCTCCAGGGCCCAGAAAACAGCTCAGACCCCAGAGGGTTAGAAGACCTAGCTTTAGAAATTGTTTTTGATTACTAATAGCAACATTTTCTGGTTTAATAACAATTAGATTTTTTCTAGATCCTGCAGTAGATTTATTATTTAATCTCACTAAACGAGGAATAGACACAGTTTCTATGCAATGTTCTACACTATTTATATCAGTTAAATTGGTGCAGCAGAGACTATGATTTGGACTTTTGGTTACTAGTCAAAAGATATTTAACATTTTGGAAATGTTATCTGACAGAAGATCCGATCCGAATCTGCTTGGGTGTAAGCCATCAGCACGGTAAAGCCTAGGACGCTCCCAAAACAGATTCCAATTATTTACAAAGAGCAGTTTCTGCTCATTGCACCATGACATTAACCATTCATTTAGCGCGAATAATCTACTAAACTTTTCATGACCTAGACGGTACGTGGGAAGCGGTCCTGACACAATGATCGTTATATCAGGCGATGTGCTGCGTACCGTATCGATCAGATTCCTGAAGTCTTTCTTCAGAACCTCCGTCTGGCACAGCCTGATGTCGTTCACTCCCGCGTGCAGGACCACAGTTCCGACGCGCTCGTTATCGTTCAGAATCTCGGGAACGCGAGCAGCGATTTCAGAAACACGAGCACCAGGAAAGCAGTGACTATGCACCTTACTTTTATTTAACGTAGCGTGTACGTGTCAAACGATGGAATCGCCGATGATCACAGCATCGCGTTCTGTTTCGCGAAGAGGGGAGAAGCGGTTTTGTGTGGATATCTCGAAAACCGGGAGGGTCGGAGACAGTTTTCTTGGTCTAGACCTGACTCGCGTCTTCCGCTGCGGAAATATCCAGGCTTCGTGGTGGCGTGTTGGAGCCGGAGTGAACGAGACCATGGCTGATCGCGACCTCGACGCTCGCCGATGTTGAGAAACGCACGGAGTAGACGAGGTCGGAGTCAGCGGGTTAGTAACGTTAATCTCTGATTTGTGTGCATCGGCGCGTGATGTTTCAAGAGCCAAACGCCGGTCTATCAGCTCGGCTTTTCTCACTAAAAGGTCGTGGATCTGTTTCTCAACAGCTTCCAGCTCAGACTGCACCGCGTGCAGCTCAAATGTGTCCTCACCTGCACCAAAAGGTAGACTACTTACATCTGATATATTCGCCATTTTAACAGATGGACAGTAAGTTAAGTTAGCAACGACGCTACCAGTGATGCTATCAATATTAATACTAATTTATGGCTGAAGTCTTGGATATAATCCGTCTTTTTAGTGGTACGGGTGTAGAGTAGACGCACGATAGGCGAAAATGAGTTTGTAAATGAGTGCGGAGAAGACGCGTTCAGCCGTGATCCACGGACGTAACCTATAAGAGTATCCAGCGTTGGATCACTAGGCTTGAGACACGTCTGCTCAACAGTCCGCGTTGTAACTATGAGGTGAGGAAAAGTAGAAAATGTTCGTTGTAACTGAGTTTAAAGAGAAATCAAGAATTATAAATCAATCGATGGAGCTCCAAAGACAACAACACGTTCAGACGCGACGCATGCGCATTCGAAACAGGAACAGGAAAAAGTGTGGGAGGTGTGGGAGGAGTCTAGGGGGGGGGAGCCTAGGTCTGGGTCCTGTGCAGTGGCAGCTTTTGCCAGTCTTGACTCCTTTCTCCCATGTTCGGACGTGTTTCATTGAGCTCCCAGGATATTACTTTACACAAGGGAATCTTTTCACACATCTTTAAACTTTGGAGATTGCTGAGTTGGATAAGACTTTTGTTCTTCTTTCAACAAACGTACTTGTAAAAACGTAAGTCAGTTTTTTAAATGTACGTATGTGTTTATGCGTTTGATATGTTTTAATATTTGTTTAATGTCTTAATACTAATACATTTTGATAGCTTTAAGATAATGCAATTTAAATTTTTTCATTAATGTTTTAACATTTTACAAATGTATGAACGCTAAAGACGTGTATTTTAACTTTATACAACGTTTTATACACCTTTAAACACTATGTAATTGTGAATGTAAAACTTTTCTTCAAATGTATTAGAAAATAGAACTATTTGCTTGATATAGTTTTAACGTTTTAATGCGGATCGTGGGAAAATTTTCCCACGGTCACATGACCTGTCCAGAAGTGGGTGGGGTGGGGGTGTCTGTAGGGAAGGGTACCATGGGAAAATTCCCACGGTCACGTGACCTGTCCGGAGGTGGGAGGGAGGGGGTAAAAGGGGGCGGGGCAAGCGTGGGAACCTTTTTTTATAGGGGGGCAATAAATCACTCAAAGTGACAGAAGCCGCCCTATATTCTCTCTCTCTCAGGAAGTAGTGCAGCTGTGCATAAGGCCCATTAGCTTTCATATAGTTATCTTTTTCTTCTAACTCCACCTCGTCCCTTCACCATGATTAGAAACACCTGCATTAATGTCCAATTCCTATTGGTGGCCATACTGGCGCATGCGCTTTATTAAATATGATTTCATATAGGGTCTTTTGGGTACTTTTCCACTCTTGTCCTCGCACAACCTTTTACCCAGTTTTCTGTCCTGTCCTCACACAACCCCTCTTCTCAGTTTTTTATCCTCACATGCTCTGCTGACTTGTTCACTGTGCTTCCCATCATCTTCTTTTGACTTGTTCTTCCTGTATCCCATCTCTTTGTTCTCTCATACTCCCAGGCCTAGTTTTTTCACTGAAATTACAGCATTTATTTAGGCCCATGTATAGGACAGATAAAAATTCTCCAACACATCCCCCCCTTTGGGACTCTCTAGTCCCATCTTCAAATATTTTCTTCCCAGAATGTACCTTCATGAGGCCACTCTTCTTTCTTCTATCCAATATGGTCAATATAGACCATCCATTTTTACCAATTAACCCCCATCACAAAGGTACACTCTGGAGGAATAATGAGACCAAACATCTCCACCCACATTTGGCTAGGGTGGAGTAAAAGATCTCACCTTCCTGTCATATCATCATTTTAAGGATGTGTTATGTCAAACATCAAACTTTCAATATTTTCAACCCATCTTGTTATATAAACTTGGAGTTTTATTATCTATCCATCGGTGCCAGAGGTACTGCGCAGGCGCTTCCGGTGGCCTGGAGTGCTATCTGGGTTGCTCCATCGTTGCCAGAGGTGCCCCAGTTTCGCCTAGGGCGCTATCTGGTGTTGGAGCAGACAGCTGGTTTTTAAACCACCAGTTGAGTCAGCTCTTGTCTCTTCAACAGTTGATGACCTCGCTTACAAATAAAAAAGTTTCCTTTTTTTTCCTGCACCATACTATATACATGTTCCAATGGCCCAATGCATGCAATTTTCTGTCTTCTATCTTGTTACAGGAAGGCATGAAAACTTATTCAAAATATAAAAGTAAAAAGTGAATAAAGTGCTTATTAGTAATAAAAACATTCTTATCTTTTCCCTTTATATCTGGTTGCATTACCTCGTACCACGGGCAATGACCTGCTTTAAACCTTCTATCGTCCCCTCTCATGCACAAATTATATAAATGAACAGTTGATGTGATTATATGTAGCAGCATTTTTATTAAGATTATATAGGTATAAGATTCCGAAAGATTATATGAGTAAATATTTTCAGGAAAAGGGCCCTTATGAAAAGAACAAAGAAATACAAAAACCCTTCTAACTAACTTCCTACTCTACCCATATGCTAATAACTCTATCTATTTTACCCCAAAATAAAATACACAGTGGGGCTATCTCCCTCTCTTATCAAAAACAGAGTCATACATTTATTAAAAGTAATAAGGTACCCTTATTCCTTATTCTCCTATCCAGACTCTTACAAAAAGTCATCCAGCTCATCCAAACCTGGCCCAATTTGGTGCACTCTTGAGTTGGTGCATCCAGAGTTTAGCTCCTGATTATCCTACTAACACATTGATTATCTGTTTGGCGGCCACGTTGGCTAGCATGGATCTGAGGAAAGGAACAACACAGCACAAAAGAAAACACCAAACACAAAATAAAAATGACAGCAGCCACAGCTATTATTATTCCCACCTTAATGAACCATTCTTTCCAGGACCCAAATATAGTCAAGTCAAGTCACCTTTATTTATATAGCGCTTTTTACAATACAGATTGTATCAAAGCAGCTTCACATTGGTAAAATGAAAATAGTAGAACAAAGTTTGTTTCTAGAAGAAAATTGCATCAGTGTCCACCCTAATTAGGCAGATCAATAATATCGTTGAATATTAAATGTCCCCAACTAAGCAAGCCAAAAGCCAAGGCAACAGTGGCAAGGAACCAAAACATCAGGTGACAGAATGGAGAAAAAAACCTTGGGAGAACCCAGGCTCAGTCGGGGGCCAGTTCTCCTCTGGCCAACGAGCGAACAGTGTATGATTATGATCCAGGCAGCATTACAGGTCAGAAGTCAGATTGGTCGTGTCGATGAGGCCGGCACTTCAGGGATGCGTCATGTTTGGGTCCACGTGCAGATCCACCATCTAATCTGGATACGGCCGGAGTCCACATCACTTCAGAAACGGAGAGACTGGTTGACACTTCAGTTCTGCGTCGTCGTCGCGTCCAGGCGCAGGTCCTTCATCTGATCTGGATACGGCCTGGATCCGGCGGACTGCGGTAAACCTCGGTATAAGCAGAGAGACTAATATTAACATAGACGCCATTCTTCTTATGATGTAACGAGTACAGCAGGATTCATGGGAAGTGTTCCCGGTTCCGGCTGGCCTAATCTATGCAGCCTAATATGGAATTATAGAAGTCTATAATGTGTTATGTGAATGCTAGGTCAAAGAGATGTGTTTTTAGTCTAGCTTTGAACTGACAGAGTGTGTCTGCTTCCTGGACAATGTTAGGAAGACTGTTCCAGAGTTTTGGTGCTAAATAGGAAAAGGATCTAGCGCCAGAAGTCGATTTTGATATTCTAGGTATTATCAACTGGCCGGAATTTTGAGATCGCAATAGACGTGAAGGACTATAAAGCGGTAAGAGCTCGCTCAAGTACTGCGGAGCTAAACCATTTAGTGCTTTGTAAGTAATCAGCAATATTTTAAAATTGATGCGATGTTTAATAGGGAGCCAGTGCAGTGTTGACAGAACCGGGCTAATATGGTCATACTTCCTGGTTCTGGTAAGAACTCGAGCTGCTGCAATTTGTTGTAGCTGTAGTTTGTTTATTAAGCGTGCAGGGCAACCACCCAGTAGAGCATTACAATAATCTAGCCTTGAGGTCATGAACGCATGAACTAATTGTTCCGCATTTGTCAATAAGAGCATATGGCGTAATTTAGATATATTTTTAAGATGGAAGAATGCGGTTTTACAGATACTAGACACATGACTTTCAAATGAAAGATTGGTATCAAAGAGCACACCCAGGTTCCTAACCGACGACGAAGACTTAACACAGCAGCCATCAAGTGTTAAACAGTATTCTAGGTTATTAAGTGAGGAAGATTTTTGTCCAATAATTAGAATCTCTGTTTTTTCAGAATTTAGTAGTAGGAAATTACTAGTCAATTTTTTATATCAGCTATGCATTCCGTTAATTTTGTGAATTGGTACGTTTCGTCCGGGCGTGAAGAAATATAGAGCTGAGTATCGTCAGCATAACAGTGAAAATTGATTCCATGCTTCCTAATGATATCTCCTAAGGGTAGCATGTACAGAGTGAACAGCAGCGGTTCTAGTACTGAGCCTTGTGGTACGCCATACTGAACTTGTGATCAATAAGACATCTCTTCATTTACTGCTACAAACTGATAACGGTCAGATAAGTATGATTTAAACCATGCTAGTGCAATTCCACTAATCCCAACATAGTTTTCTAGTCTATTTAAAAGAATGTTGTGGTCGATAGTGTCAAATGCAGCACTAAGTCAAGTCAAGTCAAGTCATCTTCATTTATATAGCGCTTTTAACAATGTAGATTGTTCCAAAGCAGCTTTACAGAGATAAGCGTATAATTTAAGGTAACAGAGATTGTTTCGGCTTTACAGCAGAGTTAAGTTATTTCCATCTAAAGTTAGTTTTGATTGATTTGCTTCCGTCACAATGATCATTTGTTATTAAATTAGGGGCCGCTAAGACGACACCGTTCTCTCTACACAGACTTTAAACGCGAAGATGTGAGAAACGCTGATGGCGTTCACATGCGCATTTAGAATGGGTTCTATAGTTATGTGCGTTTGAATATACGCAGGTTTGGAATTCCCTACAAGCCAAGCCTAAACAAAGTACTTGTCTTTCCTTATAAATTTTGATAAAGAATTTTATTTTATTTTGTTGCTTTGGGGTAGGAACGCGAAACAAAATTTCCCGACAACGCCTTATCTGTAGAGTGGTAGTGGGATCCTCCATAGGGAGAGACTAGTTGGCACTTTAGCACTGCGTTGTCATCGGTCCAGGCGAAGGTCCTTCGTCAGATCTGGATACGGCCTGGATCCGGCAGGCTGCAGGAAAACCTCGGGATAAACACAGACACTAAAATTAGCGTAGATGCCATTCTTCTCATGATGTAACGAGTACATCAGGATTTTTGGGAAGTGTTCCCGGTTCCGGCTGACCTAATATATGCAGCCTAACATTAAATTATAGAAGTCTATAATGTATTATGTGAAAGCTAGGTCAAAGAGATGTGTCTTTAATCTGGCTTTGAACTGACAGAGTGTGTCTGCTTCCCGGACAATGGTAGGAAGACTGTTCCAGAGTTTTGGTGCTAAATAGGAAAAGGATCTACCGCCAGCAGTCGATTTTGATATTCTAGGTATTATCAACTGGCCGGAATTTTGAGATCGCAATAGACGTGACGGACTATAATGCGTTAAGAGCTCGCTCAAGTACTGCGGAGCTAAACCATTTAGTGCTTTGTAAGTGATCAGCAATATTTTAAAATTGATGCGATGTTTAATAGGGAGCCAGTGCAGTTTTGACAGAACTGGGCTAATATGGTCATACTTCCTGGTTCTGGTAAGAACTCAAACTGCTGCGTTTTGAACCAGCTGTAGTTTGTTTATTAAGCGTGCAGGGCAACCACCCAGTAGAGCATTACAATAATCTAGCCTTGAGGTCATGAACGCATTAACTAATTGTTCCGCATTTGTCAATGAGAGCATATGGCGTAATTTAGATATATTTTTAAGATGGAAAAATGTGGTTTTACAGATACTAGACACGTGACTTTCAAATGAAAGATTGGTATCAAAGAGCACACCCAGGTTCCTAACCGACGACGAAGACTTAACAGAGCAGCCATCAAGTGTTAGACAGTATTCTAGATTATTACGTGAGGAAGTTTTTTGTCCAATAATTAGAAACTCTGTTTTTTCAGAATTTAGAAGTAGGAAATTCCAAGTCATCCAATTTTTTATATCCGCTATGCATTCCGTTAATTTTGTGAATTGATAAGTTTCGTTAGGTTTTGAAGAAATATAGAGCTGAGTATCATCGGCATAACAGTGAAAGCTAATGCCATGTTTCCTAATGATATCTCCTAATGGTAGCATGTACAGAGTGAACAGCAACGGTCCTAGTACTGAGCCTTGTGGTACGCCATACTGAACTTGTGATCGATGAGACATCTCATCATTTACTGCTACAAACTGATAATGGTCAGATAAGTATGATTTAAACCATGCTAGTGCATTTCCCGTAATGCCAACATAATGTTCTAATCTATTTAAAAGAACGTTGTGGTCAATGGTGTCAAATGCAGCACTAAGATCGAGTAACACTAATAGAGAGATACAACCACGATCGGATGATAAGAGCAAATCATTTGTGACTCTAACGAGAGCTGTTTCGGTACTATGGTACGGTCTAAATCCTGACTGGAAATCCTCGCAGAGATTATTTCTTTCAAGAAAGGAACACAGTTGTGAAGACACTGCCTTTTCTAATATCTTTGACAGAAAAAGTAGATTCGAGATCGGCCTGTAATTGACTAATTCTGTAGGATCAAGTTGCGTTTTTTTAACAAGCGGTTTAATCATAGCCAGCTTAAAGTTTTTTGGTACGTATCCTAGAGACAAAGACGAATTAATGATATTAAGAAGAGGATCTATGACCTCTGGAAGTATTTCTTTCAGTAGCTTAGTCGGTATAGGGTCTAACATGCATGTTGTAGATTTAGATGATTTAATGAGTTTAGTAAATTCTTCCTCTCCTATAGCAACGAATGAATCAAATTTTTCCTCAGGGAGACTACAATGCACTGCCTGATGTGATACTGTAGTAGACGGTTGCATAGTTATAATTTTGTCCCTGATATTATCAATCTTATAAGTGAAGAAGTTCATAAAGTCATTACTGCTGTGTTGCTTGGAAACTTCGGTGCTTGAAGCTTTATTTTTCGTTAGTTTAGCCACCGTTTCAAATAAATACCTAGGATTATGTTTATTTTCTTCTAATAGGGTTGAAAAATAAGCAGATCTAGCAGCTTTTAAAGCCTCTCTGTAAGTAATTGAGCTCTCTTTCCATGAAATGCGAAATACCTCTAGTTTTGTTTTCTTCCAGTTGCGCTCCATTTTTCTGGCTGCTCTCTTAAGGGCCCGAGTGTGCTCGTTGTACCACGGCGTTGGACTATTTTCTTTAATCTTCTTTAAGCGCAACGGAGCAACTGTGTCTAAAGTGCTGGAAAAGAGAGAGTTTAACGTTTCTGTTGTAATATCTAGTTCTTCTAAGCTATCTGAGATGCTGAGATGATGAAACTGATCAGGAAGATTATTGATAAAGCAATCTTTAGTAGCAGAAGTGATAGGTCTCACATATTTGTAACACGGAGTCTGCTTTGCAGCCTTGGCTAAATGCAAATTACACGAGACTAGGTAATGATCTGAGATGTCATCGCTCTGCTGCAGAATTTCAACGGCATCAACATCTATTCCGTCTAAGATCGAGTAACACTAATAGCGAGATACAACCACGATCGGATGATAAGAGCAAATCATTTGTGACTCTAATGAGAGCTGTCTCGGTACTATGGTACGGTGTAACAGTATTAGCTGTTACTTTGGTATTTTTTCTTCTTACTCACCACTAGGGGGCGCATGAGCGTTAGAACCTCTTGTATTTAAAAGGGTAGTAGTATAGAGAAGAAGTCAGTTATAGTGTGGGTAGAAATTACGAAAAAATGGCAACAAAGGTGGGACCAAGAAATTAAAGGAAGACATCTATACTCAATTAAAAGAAGAGTTGGCAATGTAGGAGGTAAGAGAGGTAAGAGGTAAGAAAATAAGAGAGGAAACAGGAGAGAAGAAACTATTGTAACCAGATTAAGAATAGGGCATAATAAATTAAATAGTACTCTGCATATAATGGGGAAACATCCAACTGGGTTTTGTGATCAATGTCAAATACCTGAGACTGTAGAACATGTGTTAATTAATTGTTCAAAATATGAATTACAGAGAATAGTTATGATTAAAGACATGGAAAAAATAGGACTAATAGGACATGGAGTAAAGAGTATAATGGACTGCAGTAAGAGTGAACAAGGAATTAAATATTTGATTTGTTTTCTGACAAAATCGGGACTAATGACAAGAATATGATGACTAAAAATATGGAAAATAACTAGAACCAGAAGATGGCAGTAATGCAACGTCAAGGATGCAAGCTGCCGTTAAAATCCAAAGAAGAAGAAGAAGAAGAAGTCAGTTGCTGCGTTCCAAACCGCATACTTCCCTACTATTTAGTATGGGAAAAAGAGTAGGCGAGCGAAAAAGTATGTACGAATCCAAAAGAGTAGGCGAGAATTACCTGGGTGACGTACGAATTATCGCGAGATTCGGACTTAAGTGCGTTCCAATATGCCTACTTTCCTACTATATAGTAGGCGAAAACAGTACGTGAAGGAAGCAGTACGTTCGAAACATCAGTATTCATAAAAGAGTAGGCGAGAAGTTCCCGGATGGCTTACTGCTTTCGGCCAGATTTTCGAGTGCTCGACCGATGGCTACTCTTCTATCCCAGGAGGCCACGCGAGAGGATACGTCATTATAAAACATCGCAGAGATCAGCGACGCGGGTGCTTTCAAATGTGAGTAAACACGTTCCTTTTGTTAAAATTGCATGTGTTGAACTACTGTAGAGTAACTGTTGAAGTGTTGAAGGTGTAAAGACGTTACACAGTATCTATAGTTGTGCTTTTGCTGTAAAAACACGTTTTATTATGTATAACGTTAGCTAACAGGGGAGCTCCAGTAAAGACACGTAAGTTACGTCTCTAAAGTGGATTTACATAAACAAACCATAGGCTACATCAAAGACGCTTATTTTAAATGTCTATTTACATCTGACAGGAAAATCTTGAAATATCACAACATGAAATAGACATCTGAGTGAAATGTGTGCTATTATGTAGAACAAATCTATAAAGTAACTAACGTTAAACATAAGTTATCTATTTTATTTGTCCATTACTGTTGATAAATTGAGGAACATTTATGTTGGATAAAAAGTTAAAACAACCTCAACATGTAAATGTAGTGTTGAGTTCATAAATCACAGAGGTAACGTGGATCTTGTCTGGATGTTACAGGGTCAGATGAACAGATGTGTGTTTATCTGCTGGAGAGTTGCTCATGAAGGCTTTGAGTGAGTATACTACAGAAATTAATAACAACTATTTAAATCTTAAGTTGTAGTTTATTTTAATTATTGTAATTTCAAACAGAGCTATTACAGCACTTTTCTGATTCTTGATTTCTATGCATTTGCTGCACAGCTTTTGTGGTGGAGCAGGACCTGCAAGGAAAGATGATGGCGGCATTTGTGGAAAAAAAGCATTTTTGTCTTCTAAATAATACTGAAATCAAATGACATTGTGTGGTTAAAATTACTGCTTTTGTGTTATGTTTGTGCATTTTGTAGGATCTGAAATGTCAGCGGGCTGGTGTGAGCACTGAGGATGAAGAGCACAGAGCTGAATCCTAGAGATGGTCCCTCCATCACTCCACTTGCCTCAGATTGTGAAGCACAACACATCACGCAACAACCTCCGGCACAAGGGAACGGCTCAGCTCTGGCGGTCAGCTGATTCATCAGAATAAAGCCACAGAATGGGAACCGCTGTGTTGAGACGGCAGAAGGATGTGGGGTTCAGTGCCTGTAGTCTACATACATGACTGTAGTTTGAATAAAGCTTTGTTTCATGTGTTGACTTATGCATTTGTTTATTATGTGATGGTGACTTTCATTCATTCTTTTACTAATTTATTAATATTTCTCATTGTTGTCAGTAAATAAAATATAATTATTTAATTAATGTTTTATTTAATTGTTTGAAAGAAAATGTAGATATGTTCATTATATACACATCTAGAGTGTATTCAATCATGCATAGCTATGTCATATGACATACATTACAATTTGTTTGTTTTATTGAATTATATAATTTTCAGTAAAAAGTCATATAATTAAGTATTGGTCAGCATTTATCTTTGTTATTATTGTATGTTTTGGGGTGGGATGGAAATGCAATTCATTCTGAGGTAATATTAATTTTTAATATTAATGATACTTAATTTTTTTAATTTTTCGAGTATAAAATCAACAGTTTTCCTCCAAAGGCAAATCTTCGCACAGCTGCCCTTTGTGCAGACATTACAAACGCTGAGGAAACCCGTTCTAGGTAGGGCTGTCGAGTTACTGATGTTATGAGATCTGTAAAAAATCTCATTATGTATGCAAACCCATAATATATATATATATATAATGGGTTTGCATACATAATATGAGATTTTTTACACAGGAAAAAAGAACCTACAAGGTTGAATATCTTAATATATATTTTCTTAAATAATTAATTATAATACATTTAAAAAAAGCATTTTTTGTTATTTATAGGCCTGAGAGATGAAACGACAGTTAAATTCAACAAGAAAAAGAGGAAAAAATAAAGCAGTTAGCCACTTTTGCTTGTGGATGAAAATATTTGGATATAAAAAATTAACAACATATTCAAGAGATGACAATTTGGGGATTTCGAAATAAAAATAAATAGCATCGTTAAGGATAAAACGGTAGTTCACATTAGTAGGGTTAAATAAAATAACTTAAATCAACCCTAAATGTATTCACAAAATAAATGGGCAGCAGTTTCTTCAAAAAGACCACAAAATGAGCAAGTTTAATCAATATCAAGATATTTACAGATAGATGAATTAAACGTGTCGTTCAAATCTTTTAAGTTGTTGCGCGTGTGATAACGCGTCGTAGAACACATGATAACGTCAACATGGCAGATGTCCGGTTCGCATTCATACTCAACGAGATTTGGCTATAAAGTACCTACTCTTTTAGCGCTCGTTAAGTAAGTACTCATTGAAATTAAGTACCTACTCATTGAGTATGCGGTTTGGAACGCAGCCAGTTTGTTTGGAAGAGGGAAGCATGGTTTTATCCAAGCACCTCCTGCAACACTTATTGGAGTCTTGATTGAGAAACTTTGTTTCCAGTTCAATCATGTAAGTTTTGTTCTTCCTAATGTTGTGCAATTGTTTCAATTTGATTTATATATTATATGATATATATCCAGGGTTCTCAAGTTTTATCAAAAGCTTGGAGTGAGATCACATGTGGTTGGGGGAGGGGCCTAATGGAGCCACGCCCCCACCTGTCCCCGCCCCCCAATTTTACCCATTGTTCATAATTAACCAGCAAAATCTAATAAATGACAGAGCAATTCATCACATCAGTAGTGATAACCCTATACCACCTGTCAAAATGATTGATGACTTCCGGTCCCGCCCACAGATAAGACATCTGGTCACCGCCCTTCCGGTTGTCCGTTGAGCTGTCCCGCCCTTTCTGTCGTGTACAGATAAGAATATGAATTGTCATATTGACCGTTCGATCATGCGTTTTGACAGTTTTATCTACCGCATATGTTGTTTTTATCTACCGGTGTCTTTCCGGCATATGTTGTTATGGTTTGCCCTATCGTCCTAGCTAGTTGTAGATCATTTGGTTTTGACAGAAAGTTTGAAGACTGCGTCACACAAGCATTATCTCTTGCACACAAGCTGGGTGTATTTTCTGTGTTTGTGTACTGGTCATTTTAGCAGTCCGTTTGACTTTGCAGTCTGTATTCACTGAATCGGACATAAACACTGATATCTCTGCTACACAGACGTCCACCCTCACATTCCAGAGTGATGTATATAAATGGGTGTAGTGTGTTGTAAAACCATCACCAGAAACATGAGCTACATGAGCATGGATGGTTTATCCTCTCCTCAATCCCCAGAGCCGGGGGTGTGCGACCAAATGATGGAAAGGCTGACTATGGCACCAAGAAAAAAAAACCCTTTCGGGCGCATCCGTTTGACAAGTTTTCTCCATGAACTTTCGGAATGGACTACAGCTGAATATGTAATGTGTAGGAACCGTGTATTCGGATACAAATTTCACAAACCAACTCGAGTTGTTACACTCTACACCACTGACAGCGTCGGAGAGTTTCAGCCTGGGGAAGATACGTGTGTGGTATTTCCTGAAAAAGACTGGACTCTCTTCTACAATCGTGTCTGGAAGGATCTGAATGATGACGGCGAAGAGCCTTTGTACACTTCGGAGTGGGACGGGGTAACCGATAATGTTCGGTACCGTGTGGTAGGTGACCATACTAACAAGAGCCCTACTGATTCTGTTTACATATTCTGTTGTAGAGACAAGACAAAGCTCAACAACAAGCGGTCGGGACGCATCCAACCTAACGAGCATCACGATCTGTATGAAATGCAATTTTTGTTCGACTGGTGCGATCTGAATCTCCTGAATATGTTTTTTTCAATCATCAACAAAATGTTCAAATGGTGTGACATGCATGACGAATACAACAAAATTAAAGTGCAACTGTTCCACCCTCAGACATGCCCACGGAGTGGCATATGGTCTTGACCATCCCCACCCATTTACTACAGCCATCCTAAAGCTCGCAAGCCAGACCTACCCAAATAACGCCTATTAATCAGGTTTTGAGTGCTACAACAACCCCGCCCCTTTACTACAACTATCATAAATTCCTGCGACCAGACCCTTCCAAGCAGCATTTATAAACCATGGCTGAAGACGTCGCTTCAGAACCCCATCATGTATGCAGCTGCGGTATCTCTTTCGGCAGCATTCTCGACCCTCCCGACGACAACGCAACCATCCATACTCCTGACTGACGCCTGCGGACCATTGGGCATACACAAAGACTGGGCTCCGGCTAAAACTATCAAACGTCGCATAGACTTTGAATCATGCATTGAAAGCGATTGGGGTCCGGGTAACATTTTCAACCCTGAACCATTGGACCTGCGCAAAGACTGGACTCTGGCTGAAAGACGCAAACGTAGCTTAGACTGGGATCCGGAGATCGAGTGCGACTGTGGTTGTACTAAACCTTGGTCACCACCACCACCATCCAACAAAAAGCTTGAATCTCCCAACCTGGCTGACCTCTCTCATGCTAAACCCGGTTTCGATGCTACAGACGGATGTTTCAGTGACGTGGGATTCAAAATCATAAAAGCCGCGACAGTGATTTTGCTGCAACATCTCATCGGAAAGAAGCTGAAGGACGAGTGCGAAGGGTGTGAGATTGATCACCCCAGTCAACTGCAACATTCCTGCCTGTTCGACCCACCTAACTACTACTTTGACACACATTTTGATGAACTTTCAGCCAAACTGTTTAGACCCTATTTTCATGCCATCATCGGTATCCTCCTAGGACGGTTGGGGTTAAAATCTCACCCCCAACGTATTCAAGGAACAGTCGGGACTATTCTGCACGAATTAAAAGACGAACCATTCATCACCGCTAAGCTAGAAGAAATCAGGACGAGACTTCTGGACAAACCCTGCGAGGAAATAGTGCACGACGTCGTTGATCTCTGGGAAGGTATTTCGATCGTGAATGGAGAGTGACCAAGACCCCACCAGTATGGGTGCTGCCAGTAGCCTAACCAGCTGTATGGAATTCCTGTTTAAAGGACATTACAGACGACAGATGACAAAACTGATGAAAAAGATTATCGATTTTGCATCACGCGACGGTCATCCACCTATGGAGGCAACTACGCGTGAAGCAAATTTCAAGAAACAAATGGTGTATATAAGAGGAGCGGCTAATTCATGGGATGATTTGACGGACAAATGTTCTTATGGCTTCGATCCCCCCGGTGTGATGATAAAACAGGTTCTAGATATGATGTGTGAATCACAACTCCCGCTCGGGGTCACCGATGTGCTGTGTACTTGTACCTATGTGGCTGATGTGTGTACCGAGCTGGTGAAGAAATCAAAAGAAGAATATGACATCAATGATGAGAGCGATGCTGTTAAAATTATCGAAATGGATGTCGCCATCGGTGAAATTGTTGAAATGTACGTCGATTACATCCTAGACAAAAACATGATGGCCTGTCGCGATTTTCTTTTCTGGTTAGACTATCAGTGATCCATTTTACTTAGACTATGCATGTAACATCGTTATATCTAATTTTACTATATTCCGTTTTGTACTAACATCATTATATTCAATTTTACTTAGATTTTGTTGTACTAACATTATTATTATTATTATATCCATGTATACTATCTTGTATTATATCCATTTTACTTGCGTTATATTAACACCATTTTACTTCAATCATGTATCCTGTAATTTTTTAATAAAAGATTGATTCAAACCACATGTATGAGTTATTCTTTTGCAGCGGTTGAAACGGCAGCATGTCGGAGCTCATGAAAAAAGGCTTATTATACACCCTCCAACCCCGGCTCTTTAGGGGGTAAAAAACGATTAAAAGACGCCGTCTTAAAAGATAGTGGGCCCGAGAGTGGGCCCGAGGTCGCTAGAGCGTTCGAGTCTATACTCGAGGAGGGTCGTGTGCCACAGAAATTGCAGACGGATCAGGGGAAGGAATTTTTTAACAAACAATTTCAAGATGTAATGAAAAAGCACAACATTGATCATTTCGCTACCGCTACCGATTTGAAAGCCAGCGTCGTAGAACGATTTAATAGAACGTTAAAGAGTCGTATGTGGAGATTTTTAACAGCTACAAATTCCCGACGATACACAGATGTTTTACAAGACATTATGCAGGGGTACAACACCAGTTATCACCGAAGTATCTGCATGAGACCCGTGGACGTCGACAAAGTAAACGAGGATCAAGTGTTTCAAAACTTGTATGGTGATATAAAGAAGACCGAGAGAGTCGTATTTAATTTCAAAGTCGGCGACGTCGTCAGGATTTCTAAAGTGAGAGGCCCGTTCGCCAAAGGTTATGAGCAGAACTACACGGAAGAATTTTTCACCATATCCGCATGCATTCCGCGACAACCCCCGGTCTACAGACTCAGTGATTATGACGGTGATGTCATCGAGGGGGTTTTTTATGAAAAAGAGTTGCAAAAAATAATTGTGAGTAAAAACAAATCTTTTAAGGTGGAAAAGATTTTAGGTCAGAAAAAACAAGGGAAATCTACGCTTGTTTTAGTGAAATGGCTAGGCTGGCCTTCAAAATTCAATAGTTATATAGATAAAAAAACACTGTTGGACTTAAAACACCCCGACGTTTAATGGATGAGTTCATACGAGCGAAGGACAGTCATGGATGATCAAGGGTTCTACATTACGCTACCGTGCAATGCATCGAGCTCGGTTTACCCCGAAAATCGCATATCCGGCTATACAACCAGGTTAGCAAAAGCTATACAATTGAAAGGACAATGGGAGGTGGGGCTCGCTGAAATCGAATATCCTAGAAGTTGGTATAACTTTAATGACAAAGACGGGGGTTTCACCCTGTACACAGGCCCTGTATTCAAAAATAGTGGGGGCCCCAAAGACGCACTTAAAAAAGACTTACCCACGTTTTTTGTATCGAGGATATTATACATATCTGGTGGGTACTACGCGAACATTCGTGCAATCCTCCGCGTGATAAATCAACTTCTAGCACCCACGGCCGTATTGGATTACGATGAATTAAAAAACAAAGTGTTTCTGATCGCGAAACCCAATGTTTCAGTCAGCTTTCAAGGCAGACTAGCCACTATTTTAGGAATGATACCGGACGATGCTCTCGGACGTTCGAACTACCATAAAGAAGCAGATTTTACTACGAGCCATATCACGTACGCTCCTCATCAATCCGATATCAACGCCGGGTTCTACACAATGTACGTTTACACCGACATCATTCAATATCAATCGGTCGGTGATTCTTACGTCCCGCTTTTGAGATGCGTACATATATCGGGTAAAAGCAAAGACACGGTCATTGCTAGATACGACAACCCGCATTACGCATCGATCAACAAGGATCACATCACCAGCATTACCATAGAGTTGAAGGACGACCAAAACCGTGAAATACCATTTTCTTACGGGAAAGTCATCGTAAAACTACACTTTAAACCAACGAATCATTCTATTCTTTAAAATGAGTTATTACTATAGCCCTAGAGAGCACAATACCGCGGACTATGTGGACTATTACCGAAATCAGGCCGGCGGGGGTTTGCCAGGCTATGCCGGGGGAGGGGTTATGTACGGGGCAGGGTTAGGAGGACTTTTCAGAGGTTTATTCAGGATGGCCATACCTCTGTTAAAAAGAGGATTTAGCATCGCGAAACCCCACCTAAAATCCGCCGCTAAAAATATAGTATCCGACGTCGTCTCAAACGTATTGACGCGGGCGCATAGCAATAATGCTAATGCTCAAGACGGATCTGGGCTGATGGTCATGGCCCGTAAGAGGATGTCTAAACCACCTGGTGTGAGGAGGCGTGGTCAATGGGGTAAGAAGAAGAAGAAGACAACAAGCGGAACAAAGAAGCGTCCAGTCGCACGTAGAAAGCGTAAGAAGTCTGTTAGTCGAAAAGCGGCGGCCAAGAGATTCGTAAAAACCATATTCTAACATGGCGCTACTACATCGTATGTCGGGAGAATGCATCAAGTCCGAGTTGGACTTATTTACGGTCCCGCTGACGCAGACAGTTATTGAGAAAAACGGCTATTTAGAAGTTGCCCCTTTATCCGCCATATCGGACACCGCGCCATTAGAGTTTTTTATCGCAGGCAACGGCGATGATTACGTGGACCTAAATAACACGATGCTCTATCTACGGCTGAAAATCACGAGACCTAATGGAGCGGACATCGTACATCCTGCGAGGGTTGCCCTAATAAATTACCCCGGAGCCACAATTTTTTCACAAGTCGACGTGACCCTAGGCGATCGTCTGATATCACAGAGTTCGAGCACCTACCCTTACCGTTGCATCATAGAGAGTCTGATCAACTACAGTAAAGATGCGTTGGAATCTCTTTTCTCTGCCGGACTGTTTTACAAAGACACTGCCGGTCACATGGATGTGAATGACCCCGTAGGCCGTAACGCGGGGTTGACAAAGAGATCGACCTACACCACCGAAAGTAAGGTGGTGGAGCTGATGGCCCCTATACACAGTGATATATTCTTTCAAGAAAAACTTTTGCTGAATGGAGTTGACGTCAAGATACGCCTAATTAGAGCAAAAGATGAATTCTGTCTGATGAGGTGCGATGACGTGGCTTACAAAATAAAAATAGAGTCGGCGTCCCTATTTGTCAAGAAAGTTGCCGTAGCACCTCCGGTGAGACTGGGACACGCCCAGGCGTTACTCTCGACAACCGCAAAGTATTCCATAGATAGGGTGGTTCTAAAAAATTTCTCCATACCTGAGGGTACACGCGTTTCAAATCAAGAAAATCTGTTTTTAGGGACCCTACCAAAATCTATCGTCATAGCCATGGTCGACAATGACGCATTTACCGGCTCCTACGAAAAAAATCCATTTGCATTCAAACATTACGATCTGGAGTTCCTGGCCGTCTATGTAGACGGTCAACAATTCCCCTCAAAGCCTCTACAGCCTAATTTCGAAGCTGGTTCGGCAGTGCGTGAATTTTATCAGTTGGCGATGACGACAGGAAGACATCTTAAAAACCAGCCACTCTCTATCGACAGGGGTGATTTCCTGAACGGATACACGCTTTACGCGTTTAACCTCACGCCTGATGAAGACTGTGGTCAGCACATTTCCCTCATCAAGTCTGGGAATATCAGACTCGAAGCTCGATTCAGACAACCGCTGCCAAATACCGTTAATTTATTAATTTACGCCGTATTCGACAGCATCATTGAAGTGTCTAACCGGCGACAAGTACTAGTCGATTACTACTGAGATGAATACTCTACAACTGACCGCTATCATGGATAAAATTACGTGCAGGACTCATTTTCTCGGCGTGCTACCGAGCGATCAACTACCCGAAAAACCGCTTAGGATCTTACCGTCGATGGCCGTCATAAACACCCACCCTGCTCAGCTACCGGGAGAGCATTGGGTTGCCGTTTATTTAACCCAAGAGGGAGCCGCTTGTTTTTTCGATAGTTTTGGCAATCCGCCCAACAGCCCTCGCTTTCCAATCTCCATCAATAACTTTTTAACTGGCAACAACGTCGACGTGTTATATTCCGACAGACGTGTCCAGGATTTTTCATCAGATACCTGTGGTCAGCATTGTGTGTTTTTTCTGTATCATTTAGTCAGAGGTTACGACTATAACCATGTGATGAAACTATATACCGATGATTATATCAAAAATGATAAAATGGTGTCCCTCTTTGTAAAGAGATCAAGACCGCATGTTTGTAATGATAAAATGTTATCCTGTGTCCCCTGTGTGCAGACGTGTTTGACGTATAAATAAAAAAGCTTGAAACCATTATATATTTTTAGCGTCTTTTATTTCATGTATTTGTTAAAATTCCAACCATCGCTTTCGTTTGAGAGCCGGCGATTTAAACACTGAGTCTTTGGGGTTTGGAACCGTGTAAGGCGAATATCTTTGTGTCTTTTTATAAGGTCTAACACGGGGAGGGCTGCCGGGTTTACTCTTTAGAGACTTAATCTTGCGTCTGACCTGCTGATTCGGTACTGTAGAAAATGGGATGTTTAATTCGGCAAAGGCACGTAGAAACTCCGACCATCCTCGAGGTCTCCGTTCATCCCTAACGTTTTGCGGTGCCGTAACATTTTTTAACAAATCGACCATGTGCGACCCTTGTACGGCTTTACCCCTGAACACAAACTCCCCCGATTCGTTCCACGTACTTAGCGCTTTAGCTTTAGACATCTTGTCTAATATGTATCTGCTGTTTTTCACACTTCTCGAAGGTACGTTCTTCAGAACTTCATCGACAATGTCCTCCCCCTCAGCTCTGCCGTCTTCGACATTATTATCACCACCCGCTGGTTCGTCTTTATGGCTGAGATCAGTATCGGGTAGGGAAAGCGTTAAAACACTGCTCTCACGATCGCCTTGTTTAACGATGGTCAAAAACCTACTCAGGGTATTGGTGTAAAGTTTGGCTTTTTCGTACGGATTCAAGTCAGTGCGACGTAAAATATTTCTTATGCTATCATCCAAATCGTTTTCCACGCTCCGTTGAATGTTCTCGCGAACATTTTCACTCTTCATCTTATCCAGTTGATGGTGCGGGACTAAATACATCTTCTCGGCATACTCCATCCTATCGATTTGCTATTAAGCTTGATATAAAGGGTACTGCGACGCTTAGAAGCGGTAATAGGAATCCGCCCTTCTGGTTGAAGACTCGTTTCTTGGCCGTAATGCCAATTTTTTTATCGGCTATAAATTTGATTTCGGCTTTTCTCTTTTTCAGTTTTTGGTACTGTTGCCTATTGACCGGAATGGTACCGTAGAGGATGTTAAGCACCACTTCACACAACGCTAAAATTAATTCGTCGGATGATGATTGTAAAATAAGACGTCGCTGTTTAGGACTGGATTTATGTAGCAGTTTTAACACCGGCAGATGTTTACAAAGTCTGGCGGACATGACGTTTGATCACGTTCTTCTTTTTTTCGGGATATAAACCACTTGACGCTCAGAAAGCAATCCTGTTCTGAGACGGTACTGCTCCGGAGTTTTTGCTTTATAGTCTATCATTAGATAGCCGAAAGGATGGTCGACTGCGTCGTGATAACACTCCATAAAGTATTTTGTGTTTCCCGGGTACATTTGACGTCCTAGCATCGCTACTTGATTGACGTCCCGAGGATTTTTAAACAGTATCATATAATTGGCGTTTAAGCTTATGGTTCGGCTGGACTTACCCTGTGCAAATAAATTTTGCACTATGTAAATAGAACTGAGATTCCTGTGGTGACAGTATTGCGTAAAAACCCGTTGAAGTTCCACGTTACCACTAGCCTGCTCCATTAAATCATCCACCACGAGTAGGTTTGTCTTGGTGACAGGCAGTAAATCATCATCATTCAGAGTCTGGGGTATTCCTTGCACAAATTTAATGTCATACAATTGAAGTAAATCATCGTACAAAGTCTGCCAACAATCATACAACCAAACAATGTTTTCAATTTTCTTGGAAATGATATTCAAACCTTTTTCCAACAAAAGTTTTACAAAATAAGACTTTCCAGAATTTGACGGCCCGCTCACGACACAAGAGAAAGGGTGTTGAAGTCTGAAATCAAAATCGGAAACATCCTGAGAGCCTCTGTGCATCATCTGATCAGTAGCCATAAGGAAGCGTGCTAAAGTCCTGTAAAAGTCTACGTTTATTGTACACAACCTTGAACCTTTTAACGACTGATTTGTTGTGCAATGTGAGAGACTTCTTATATCGTACAATATTCTCGCTCTGAGCCAGGATGTATTTGGATCTATCATGCGACGACACATAACTGTCAACCAGACCAATCAGGGATTCGAGACAGATAGCTTGTGAATTTTTAGCATTCAGGGTTATCCCTTTAGCTTTCATACACACTTTACCTTTGGCCGTGGCAAAACCGTACGATTTGGGACCGCTCGACGAAAATTGTGATATAAAATCCCCATCGTCCAATTCGCTAGTCAGATCTCCTAAATAATCGCCCAGAGGAGGCTCCCAGTCCCCCTCCCTAGACACAAAAATAACACTATCTGTGTCAGAGTATAGCAATCGGCTGCCGAGTCTGTCCATCAATTCGTACAATTCCAGTCGGGCGTGCGCGGTGGTAAAAGCACCTACAAAAACGTTTACGTCACGCGCCTTGCAAACATCCTCTTTGGATGGTTTATGCTGGACGAGCGCTACGTCATCTGAAACGAATGAGAAATACGACAACGTGTCGGTATTGCCAAAAACAATTCTGGTGAAATCTTCGGGGTCGTTCACCAGAGTAGTTTGAGGCAAGTTCTGTCTTAAAGAGAAACGTCCCCATAGCGAATTCAAAATTAATTTCGTTATTGCCCTCTGGGCGGCGTTGTACTTAATCTTTTCGGGGTCGAGTTGAATCCCCTCTTTTTCAAAATACTCACGAATGTAAGTCTCTTTCTCAGCATCCGTGACGACATTGGACGGGTAGCCGGACGCTTGTTGTTTCAAACGCAAAAACGTTTTTACGTATTCGGCAAACAACGTGTCTGACCGTTGCGGAAAATGCCAAACCTCGTCTATCTTGCCCACCACATATCCCTTCTCGATGGCTTTTAAAAGCTCGATACTGACCCAACAGCCCGAGAGCGATCTTTCCTCGTCCGTGTGACTACAACTCGTGGTCTGGTTTTGCTCCTGAGCGCAGGTTCTGCATAGCGGGAACATGAGTTTTCCTTGACATCTGTAAGGGAGAACCGGGTGCAGTAATTTACGCGGAGGGTACACGGTCGCTTTGATAAGTCCGTAATAATTTTCAATCGGTTCAAAATCTGTGAATATGATTTGGGGGTGTTCGATCGGATAGGTTTTCCTCGCTTGACAAAAGGGATATAAGCTAGTGAAATCCAGATACCTTATTTTCTCATCACCGGTCACTTTGTGATAAAGTTTGTAGGCGTTCGTTCTCCCCCCGTACAACGCGTCTCGGGGGTTCAATCTCTCCGGGGCGGAATAATCGGTCATAAATTCTATCACAGAGGGATCGGTCTTTTTCATCCGGTTCCATTCGCATTCCCAAAGAACTTCGATTTGCAAACCATACGCGTTCCGCAGAATTTCAATCTTATCGTCAAACTCGCCCCTGAGAACCCCGTAGGGTACTCCCGAAAGGGGGTGGCTATGATGGGGTTCAAAGCGACAGCAATGACCATGGAAGACACAGCCGGCATACTCTAAACCGTGCCTAACACCGTCCTGCTCATAGTAGCCGTCTAAAAAGTACTTACCGATCGATACTTCACCATGGTTTACGGCGTGGTGAACGTCCACGTTTCGAGTCTTTTTTACATACTCTAACCATTCGATCGAACCGCTTGAGTAGGCCTTATTCTGATGGACGTACGCTTTGTTATGGGTCAGCGCAAGCGTGTTTCTGTCGAGATAATGTGTTTTGAAGACCCCCATCGCACAGCTGGCGATCGTCGTGAACGCAAAAGGGTCAAGTTTGGTGCATTGTATGAAAGACTTTCTGTATGTCATGCACCCTTCGCGTAATAAGACGACGTCGTTAACGCCGTACGCGTACAGTTCTTTCTTGAAGTCAAAGAACTTACCCTGAACCGTGCTGTACCACGCATCAAACTTTTCTCTTTCTTTATCAGACATGTTATCGTAGTTGTAGAACTTTTTGTCGGGGTATGGTCCGAAATAGTTCTCATTTTCCACCCTGTTGAAAAGATGCGGAAAGTAACCTTTTTCAGTCGTCGCTAAGTCTAACGCCGTGGGCATTTTGGCCAGAGCGAATGGGAAAAATGAGTAACTGTCGATATATCGCTGGGAGAATGCTTCGTCGTACAACAGAAGTAATTTGCACCCTTGCATTATGACCTCAAGCGCGATCCCGACTTTGCAAAAATACTCGAGGATTAGAAAGGAGTCAAATCTGGAGGCGTAATGAGCGATGAAGCAGTAGCCTTCGTATCGAGGTTGTCTGAAATGGTTGATTAGCTTAGCGATGCAGTTGGTACCATGAGCAGTAAATTTCTTACCTTTGAATGTGATGGCGCAAACAAAATTAGCCACGTGCCTACCATTTTCGTAACGCGTTTCAAAATCATAGAAGATGTATTTCTCACACGGTTCCTTAGGCTCTAGAGGTTGTATGAAGCATTGGTGCTCCCCATCGGCCGTCAGACGCTCTCGACAGTACATGCATTTGTCCGGGGCGCAGATGTGTTTACTTTTTTTCTTGTCACCCGGTTTAACGTTGTAACGTCTGTTACATAGCTTACAGTATTTAATAATATCACAGACTGGGTATTCATGACCGGGAGGCGAGTTTTTTTTATGCATTTCGTAACAATAGGGTGATTGACAGTAACGCAAACAATCGGGACAATGTATGATTCTTTTAGGAATCGTGTAACAATCAGCGGCAAAACAAACATTGCAGACGTACTTACATCGATGGTCCCTGCGGTTGGTGTAAGATTTGTAGCAAAATGGACATACGTATGGCGAACCCATGAACCCCGTCAAATTCAGTATCATGTAGTAATGATCATTGTGTAGGTAAAGGAAAATCGTTTTTGGATGGGGTTCGTCAGAATTTTTGTACGTTTCTAAGACCATGGCGTTAGATCTGTGAAATACGACGATTTTAATGTCTAGCGCACGTTCAAACGATGCTATGTCGTCAAGACCGATTTTGTCTTGGATTGAGAAGCCGACGCTGTTTTGGATAACGGCCGCCAGTTTTTCTAACTCACTCTCGGGCTGTTGTGGGTTAAGGAAATGGGCGATACAGATGGAAAAGCACAAATTATTTGAAATATTGTTTGGGCAGAATAAGCTCGTCTTTTTTCTTTTAATTACCTGATCAACGGCCAGATCTGTAAGTTTTCGACGGCCTCCGCCTTGTCTGTTCATTGCTACTGACGCATCAATTTCAACGGTTTGGTCAGATAGTAACCGATTGTTGCTCTGTAAAACTTTTTCAATTTGATCGAGAAGTAAATCCACGTTGTAATTATTACCATGAGTTAAAACCCCGCTGACTGGTGTTTGGAGACTGGGGGCTGACAATGTAATATTGATTACGGAATTGTGGTCGAATTCTCTAGCAAAATTAACAATCCCATTGACCATGTCGTGTAAACGTGTGTGGCAAGAGGCCAAATCTGTAGAGTTAATCTCTCTCAGATTCGTAGTCCTTCTCAACGTCACACTATTGAAACGAGGTCGCGGTAAAACATGATATCCGTTAACGTCCCCACCCTCACAAATCAACCTGTCAATGTCTGTGCGACTTAGAGTCTGTGTAGTAGAATCGACATTACCTGATGTGGATGGTTGCGAAGTATCATTACCGCCGGGGTGGTCTGGTGGTGGTTGGTTGTTTAAAACACCACCAAATTGTACAACAGGATCACCGTCTACACTTGGCATGTGATCGTACAAATTCATATTTGGATTTACAGCTAATTCGAAAAGATCCAAATTAGCGAAGGGTTGTGAAGATTCTAAATTAAACAGATACTCTTCTAAAGAATCAGGAAGTATACTTAGCATTTCAATTTCGTCGGGTGACAGTTCTGTGTCGTCTGCGTCAAAGCTTTTAGCACCGTCCATTTTAGATTTCAGACCAAAACATGAAATAGTACAAAGTCAGAGTATATGTAAAAAAGTAAATAGTAAAAAATCAGAGTATATGTAAAAAGTAAATAGTACAAAATCAGAGTATATGTAAAAAATCAGAGTATATGTAAAAAAGTATAAAAAGCAAACATAAAATAGTACAAATCAGAGTATAAAACCATAAATGAAGTAGTACAATATAAAAATCAAAAGCAAACATAGCATATAAAAATCAATACATGATTTAATGGAACACATGTATTTTACTCATCTGACTGTTCGATGAGAATGAGAAGAAGATGATGAACCAAAAGTACTAGTTCACGATGGTGTTCGTTGAACACACGCCCGTTTCTATTGATACGTCGAAATATTTCATCAACCAGATTTTGAATAAATCGATCTTGCGCATCGATTCTGCTATGTACCTGCAACTGGGAGTTGTGAAGATCATTGCTCAATGCGGCTAATCTACTATGTGTTTCTATCTGTGTGTCACGAACCTGAACGTACAGTGTCTCTAATCGGTTTTGTGTTTCGCTGTGTGCATCGCGAAACTGTTGTCTCAATGATTCTATTGAATCAATAAGCATATGCATCAGAGGAGCAGCAGCGTCGTCATCAACTGTCTGAGACCCTCCCGCTGGGGCTACTTCTTCCTCAATGGCTCCTTCGTCTTCTTCCGATGATTGACCGCTGTTTTCATCGATTGTTTGATTAGTGTTTACGATCGATACCTCATCGTCGTCGTCGAGCTCACTTGCCCAAGAACCACGCTCCCATGCTTCCAGTTGATCACTATTCCAAGTCGTCACATCATCATGCTTTCCGGTCGAACCTGTTGTGTAGAAAAAATAACAAAATTCTTAATGGTCTGTTTCAATTTGGATTTTTAAACTTATGATAATGTAGTTAGTCTTACCGTAAAACCCGGTCGTGTCAGGACTGTGCTGCTGACTGCTTGCGCCAGTGGTAGATGGTCTGACTGACTGATTGTCAGGCGGGGTAGTAGGGGAAATGATGGGTGGGGTGACAGGCGGGGTGATAGGTAGAATGACCGGAGGGGTGGTAGGAGGTGTGACAGGAGGTCTGGCATGTGATGTAATAGGACTGGGGGGTGGGACGGCTAGTGGAATGGCTGGCGGGGTATCGGGGAAACTGGAATCATTGGTCTTTCTAACCTTTCTCAAAGGTTCACCGCTTGGTCCAGCAATCTCACCGTCATCGTCGTGCGGACTGGAATCGTTGGTCTTTCTAACCTTTCTCAAAGGTTCACCGCTTGGTCCAGCAATCTCACAGTCATCGTCGTGCGGACTGGAATCGTTGGTCTTTCTAACCTTTCTCAAAGGTTCACCGCTTGGTCCTGCACTCTCGCCGTCATCATCATCTTTCGTAAGATCTATCACAGCCGATACTGTAAATTAAAAATTTAGTTAAAATAAATGGAATAAAATAAGTTAATTTTAATTTATAAAATAATATAAATTACAATAAGTTAATTTTAATTTATAAAACAATATAAAAGATAAGTTCTCACATGCATCATTAATGGCTTGGAAGGCGTTCAATTCAATATTCGGGTTATTCGAGCCTGGAAAAATATAAAACCTGTTTATGCATGAAAGACAATTTAGTGAGCTGATTTTACACACACACACACACACACACACACACACACACACACACACACACACACACACATACATACACACACACACACACACACACACACACACACACACATACACATACACGCACATACACACACACACACACACACACACACACACACACACACACACACACACACAGCATGAATTTAAATAAATAAATAAATAAATTACATTTAAAAAACAAATAATTAAATTTTAAAATAAATCATTTAAAATAAAATAAATCATTTAAAATAAATAATTAAATATAAATAAATTTAAAAATAAATAATTAAAATATATAAAAAATAAATAAATAAATAAAATAAAATAAAATAAAATATAAATAAATAAATAATTGAATATAAATAGATTAAAAAATAAATAAATAAAACTAAATTAAACAGATTATCAATCATAAAATAAATGATAACAGCTTGTCGTACCAATAACAACCACGAGATGACAGTATTTAAAACAGCTTGTCGTACCATCATCAACCACAAGATGGCAGTATTTAAAACAGCTTATTACATGGCTGGGCTGAATTCCAATGTAGAATGCGGTCTGTTATTTCTTGATAACAGACCGCTGCGAAGTATAACAGACCGTTGCCATGAAAAACAGCGCGTTGCTATGGACGCGGAACGGACTATTTTCTTTGGCGGAAGCAATACAATCGTTTTTAAATCAATAAACTCCTTTTTAAATCAATATTTCATGGCAAATGATTTATTTATTTTGTAGGTAGCCATGTAATAAGAGGGATAATGTATAGAGAGGCGGTCGTTATAGCGAATAACAAGCCCTTCAGGCTGTCAAGAAGCCCTCCGCTTCGCGTCGGGGTCTCGTTCAGCCTGTCGGGCTTGTTATTCGCTATAACGACCGCCTCTCTATACATTATCCCTTACTTGTCGTACCAACATCAACCACAAGATGGCAGTATTTAAAACAGCTTGTCGTACCAACATCAACCACAAGATGGCAGTATTTAAAACAGCTTGTCGTACCAACATCAACCACAAGATGGCAGTATTTAAAACAGCTTGTCGTACCAACATCAACCACAAGATGGCAGTATTTAAAACAGCTTGTCGTACCAACATCAACCACAAGATGGCAGTATTTAAAACAGCTTGTCGTACCAACATCAACCACGAGACGGTAGTATTTAAAACAGGATGTAGTTCTTACATCCCCGACGCTAGGGTTGCTATGGTATCGGTTTAAACAACAACGGGGATGAATGACCCGCTTTTCAGACTTTTATGTTTTAAAACATCGCAAAAACATATCGACCTATCTTAAAAACCATGTAGACGACAGAAAAATAGTTTGAGTAAACAATTAAACGTAGAACTCATAGAACATAAGTAACAGTTAGCAGGCATATGATATGATAAGCCAAGAACTATTAGAACATCGAAATGAGATCAGGTGGGTAGCGATAGAACAAAACCAGGGCAAAGGGGGTAATGAAAGCATAGGTGTGGGGAAAAACATTTGTTTGCGAACATAAACAACAAAAACAAATGTAGCATAATGGCTAATCAACCGACGGGGGTTAAGGAAGGCCTAGTCTTTTCATAATAAAAGTCATGGGAAAACGAACAAAATTATAATTTTGTTTTTTCTGAAACATAGACCAAAACTAGTTGACAATCAGATTTATGTGTCTAGGACAGAGTGCGACAACCAGGAAATTATGATATGATAACCCATGTTTTGACAAAGCAGTTTAAACAATGTTTTTAGATAAAACAGCTGCAATACCAACCAAGCAACTATAGTAAAACAATGATAAAAACAGTAATGAGTTATTCCTAATGTATAAAAACAGATAAAGCCAAGAGATAAAAAATAGTAGGCAAAGTAGTTTAAAACAATGTTTTAGATAAAACAGCTGCAATAACAGTCAAAAAGCAACTAGTCAATCAATGATTTAAATCAGTAATGAGTTATTCCTAATGTATAAAAACAGATAAAGCCAAGAGATAAAAAATAGTAGGCAAAGTAGTTTAAACAGTAGATAAAAATAAAATAGTTAAAACAATGTTTTAGATAAAACAGCTGCAATAACAGTCAAAAAGCAACTAGTCAATCAATGATTTAAAACAATGCTAAAACAGTAATGAGTTATTCCTAATGTATAAAAACAGCGTAGTAATATAACATAAAACACTTACTTTTTTGCATCTTGAAAAGGTGAGTTGGTCAGAGTCGGTAAAACTGATGGTTTGGCTGAAATCCAAGCTCTGTATTTATAGACCTGTTGTGCCTGTGGTGAAAAAACGGTACTGCGACGAAAGATGGCGCTCTTGCATAAGGAATAAATTTGTACTCAGGAAATGCACATCACGAGTCAGGATCGGAACAGGATGCCAACACCCAATCCAACGACAATAATCTATTTCAACCTGTCAAACGGACTAATAAAATGTCCAGCATCTGTGTATCTTTAAACAGAACGGGTAACACGTTAAACCATGCGTTGCAGAGATATCAGTGTTTATGGCCGATTCAGTGAATACAGATCGTAAAGTCAAACGGACTGCTAAAATGACCAGTACACAAACACAGAAAATACACCCACCCAGCTGGCATTCGACTGACCTTAAACGTTTAAATGTGGTTGAAATAATGTCAGTTTATGGAAAAACATTAATTCAACGTCAAAACAACGTTGAACACCAAATGGTTGAAATGGTGTTGTTAACTCACTATGGATTCAACATAGAAATATAAATAAAATTTGAGTTGTACGTCAAATCAACATTATTTTTACAACCATGACTTTTAAACATTTTGTTGAAATATATCAGTAGAAAAATAACGTTGTTCCAACATCCAAACAATGCTGATCAATTAACTGTTGAAAAAGTGTTGATGCATGAATAATGATACAACGTTGAAAGATCAACTCTGAATTAAACGTTTGTTAAGTAACATTAATTCAACGTCAAAACAACGTTGAACACTAAATGGTTGAAGTGGTGTTGTAAACTCACTACGTATTCAACATAGAAATAAAAATAATTTTTTGAGATGTACGTCAAATCAACATTATTTTTTACAACCATGACTTTTAAACATTTTGTTGAAATATATCAGTAGAAAAATAACGTTCCAACATCCAAACAATGCTGATCAATTAACTGTTGAAAAAGTGTTGATACATGAATAATGATACAACGTTGAAAGATCAACTCTGAATTAAACGTTTGTTGAGTCGTGATAAAAGCGCTTTCTAAACGTTACATCTTTTTAAAAAAAATATATTTAATTTTTTTTTTTTTATTGCATAACACATTTGTTACAATTTGCCGAAAAAAGAAATTGATCTTGTAATACATCATTTAGATACAATTCATGTTTTCATAAGGAATAAAAAATAAAAATAAATACACATCAGCCAATAGAGAATTGAGACGCTTTCTACATCTCCTGGCGTACTTTGAGAGCAACTCCAGTCTGATTGATCATTTTGGAATATCGTTCAATACAAGAGCTTGATTGGAGGACGGCGGTTGTCCATCACACAACTGTGATTCTATTGGCTCTGACGGTTCCAGACAACACCCGATTGCACATGCGCGAAGTGGGTCTGTGTCGTCATGATTCTGACCTGGACCGGTTCGGAATGAATTTGGGGGTAACAGCTCAAACGGTAAGCAAAGTTTTTGAAGTCACATTTTATAACTAGAAAATTCCTAAATAAATGTTGTGTGTGCCTGACTCTGTCACATATATTAATACGTATTGTGTTAATTAATATTGTGTGTATGGGCAGAGACTAGTTTAACCGCGAACCGCCGTTGTGTGCTAGCTAACCGCCAACCGCCGTTCTCTCTCTCTCTCTCTCTGTGTGTGTGTGTGTGTGTGTGTGTGTGTGTGTGTGTACGTGCGTGCGTGCGTGCAGACTAGTTTAGCCGCGAACCGTCGTTGTGTGCTAGGGAGTGTGTGTGCTAGTGTTAGGGATGTCTCTGTTGGTCGAACGCGGCACATTGACACACTTTCCATCCACAAACTTAAAAATTAGGTTGAGATTTCACATTATTCTTCCTTCTCTTTTCCAGAGATTTGGAAGAACACGACTTGAAAGTCTCCTTTAATGGTGAGTTGTCCCCATACCTAACCCAACCATCTATTTGAATCTGAAAGTAATTTAACAGTTAAAACAAAAATCATTTACATTTTTATACAAGTTACATTAAATACAAGTTGATGTGGAAGATATTATTTAAAAAATGAGGACAGCCCTCATTTGATTGATTGTTTTTATGACTTATTTTCAAATTAAATGATTTTCTTTATAAAAAATTTAGGCTTAAAAATATTTAGTTTTTATATTTTACACTCCCAGATGTATCACAAAAAATGGAGACGACAAAATGCAAAATTGAATTAGAATTGAATGTGAAATCTCAACCTTATTTTTCAAGTTTGTGGATGGAAAGTGTGTCAATGTGCTGTGTTTGATCAACTAGAACAAAATTAAAAATTGCTCCACTGGCAAATTTTTCTATTTATTTTGTGAAAATTTGCATGAAACAAGTGAAAATTGTCTAAACACAAGTTACTTTTTAGTGTATGAGATTATTTTGAATAGAAAATAGACATTTGACTAGAAATATCATACATTTTCTTGGTAAAATTGAGTTTTTGCAGTGCATTTTTATTGGGCAAATGAAAAAACTTGGATTTTGTGGTGTAGAGCGTACTCAATACATTATAAAAATAATAATCAATCGCTTCTTTTTTTGGCTAGAATTCCAGAAGAGAGTTCTTCAGCTCCTTGTCGAAATCAAGGATAAAATTCATGTTGCCACCTCATCTGCTGGAACAAGTTATGAAGTGAAGCCGGCAAACACTGAAGAAGAGCTTGAAGCTTTAGAGAATCGCTTGGAGGACAAGAATGAGGGAGTAGAACTGGTAAGTTTTAAATAATTAATCTTGTAAAGTGCTGGCAAAGTTTCATTAAGACAAATGGCTTGTTCACTTTGGTGACCACTACAAACTCCTCGTCCTCATCATGTGCCTGCTTTGTGGAGGTCTGGACTCTACTGACCACTTTTTCTGGTTATATTTTTAATTTCTTGTTTCTTGTTCTTTTCAGAGTAAACATCTGAAGATGTTGGGAGGCGTTGATGCTGCAGACCATGTGAACAAGTCAATGGCTGCGTAAGTAAATTTATGTTCCTTTTTTGCATTAGTTTACAGTGATGTTCCCTGTCATATATTGTCATGCACTCCCCCCACACACCCACTTTCTCACTCTCTGCTACATTTTCATAATGAACTTGATTGCAATATAATATTCTAATATAAATCTGTTTTACCATGGCAGAACTATGACAAATAAAATGATGGCCATAATGAGCCTCAGAGGAAGAAGTGGGAAGGTTGCCTTCATGAAGACCCGTCTCTACAAGATAATCTGTGGTGAGTTTGCTTTAACATAGTAGTTTTGTAACCGTGTTTTAAAATAATTGAATATAGTAAGCAGAATAATAATTCATAAGAAATGAAGAAATCATTTTAGTTGGAGGACTCTACAGAGCATGCTCTAATATTATATATAGTACTCCATTCTGGGCTCTAGACTAACTTCTCTACCGGCAGCACTGGTTACTACCAACTGCCTTTTGTTGCTTGCCCAAGCACATGATTATCAATGACCTTGCACATTGATAAATACTAATTTATATACTTGAAACATTGGCAATTCCACAAAAGTTGATATTTGCAAAATATTTTAATTTGAGAGGTTAATGTTTGCTAATACTGATCTGTTTTTTCCCCCCTCATCAGACGCTGTCTTGAGCTCATTTGATACAACTACAACAAAAGCAGACGAATACATGGTCAAATACTTGAAATATGCACCAGAGAGGATAAGTGGCGGTGGCAGAAAGAAGTAACAAAAAGGGAAGATTTAACCAGCCGTGTTCAATGTTGCCCAATGTTTGGGCCGTTTTTCTAAAGGTTAAAGTTTGACACACGTGTAAAATGATGTTGTGTGAAATGTTGGCACACTTGCAGCCATGCAATAAAGCATGTTTCTTACGTCAGTGAAATGTCTTTATTAATCTTCTTCCTGGTCTTGCTTTGACCAATTGGCTTCTTCCTAGCTGACTGTGCGTGTCCGCAAACTTAGTGTTTATGTATCCATTTCAAGGTGTTTAGTGTTATTGTTGAACACATCAATACTTTAGTGAAAACAGTTTAACAAAATAAACTATGTTGAAAAGCAGGACTTTATAGTGACGTTGAAATTTCAACGTTGATTGGATTTGCAAAATCTAAACCAAAATCAATATTGATTCAATGTTGGCGAATTCACCTATGTTGAGAAACGTGACGTTGGAATGACGTTGCTATTTCAACGTTGATTAGATTTGCAAAATCTAAACTAAAATCAATATTGATTCAACGTTGGCAATTTCACCTATGTTGAGAAACGTTACGTTGGAATGATGTTGCTATTTCAACGTTGATTAGATTGATATTGGAATTACGTTGCTATTTCAACGTTGATTAGATTTGCAAAATCTAAACAAAATCCAATGGTTATCCAACACTGACACCTGACGTTGATTCAACGTTGACTCTACGTTAAAATGCCAGCTGGGCAGCTTGTGTGCAAGAGATAATGCTTGTGCACAAAGGGGCTTACATCAGCTTTCTTGAACACATAAGTTCGGGAGTTGTAACTGTCTATAAACATGTGAGATTAAGAATTTCATTTATTTATTTATCTAAAACTAAAATTCCCTGTTACCTAATATGGAATAGGCTAGTGAGGAGTAGGAGGACGCGCGCTTAGACAGACAGACACGCGCTCGTGCACCGTAATCACTGAATGAGTGAGACGCCGCCAGATGGAGCTGCGAGAGAGAGAGAGAGAGAGAGAGAGAGAGAAACACTGACATTTCCTATTATTTTATAATCTTTGCATTTATACTTTTTAAAGAACAGTATGTTTTTTCAACCTTGGTTAAATTATTTTATAATCTTTTCATTTATACTTTTTAAAGAACAGAATGTTTTTCAACTTTAGTTAAATTAGCAAGATAACCATTTTAATGTATATAAAGAACGGAATGTTTTATGTAATATGATTTTTATTCTTTTGTTTATCAAAAACAATTGGATCAATAAGATATTTATTTTATAATCTTTTCATTTATACTTTTTAAAGAACAGTATGTTTTTTTTCAAGCTTGGTTAAATTATTTTATAATCTTTTCATTTATACTTTTTAAAGAACAGTATGTTTTTTTTTTTTCAACCTTGGTTAAATTATTTTATAATCTTTTTCATTTATACTTTTTAAAGAACAGTATGTTTTTTTCAACCTTGGTTAAATTATTTTATAATCTTTTCATTTATACTTTTTAAAGAACAGTATGTTTTCAACCTTGGTTAAATTATTTTATAATCTTTTCATTTATACTTTTTAAAGAACAGTATGTTTTCAACCTTGGTTAAATTATTTTATAATCTTTTCATTTATACTTTTTAAAGAACAGTATGTTTTCAACTTTTTTTTTGTGATAGGCTTTAGTATTTAGTAAAATCCTTATTCATTTTATTCTTTTGTCTCTCTAAAACTGAATTAAAATGGTTTCAGTAGATTTTTGCTAAGATATTATTGTATATCATTTGTGTGAAATATAAAACATGATTAGGGACAACTCTCTTTTTTCTCACTTTTGCTGTTACCTCAGGAATGTGAGGGTGGACGTCTGCGTAGCAGAGATATCAGTGTTTATGGCCGATTCAGTGAATACAGACTGCAAAGTCAAACGGACTGCTAAAATGACCAGTACACAAACACAGAAAATACACCCAGCTTGTGTGCAAGAGATAATGCTTGTGTGACGCAGTCTTCAAACTTTCTGTCAAAACCAAATGATCTACAACTAGCTAGGACGATAGGGCAAACCATAACAACATATGCCGGAAAGACACCGGTAGATAAAAACAACATATGCGGTAGATAAAACTGTCAAAACGCATGATCGAACGGTCAATATGACAATTCATATTCTTATCTGTACACGACAGAAAGGGCGGGACAGCTCAACGGACAACCGGAAGGGCGGTGACCAGATGTCTTATCTGTGGGCGGGACCGGAAGTCATCAATCATTTTGACAGGTGGTATAGGGTTATCACTACTGTTTTGTTTTGAATTTGAGGTGGTAGAACGGATTAGTCGTGTGTTAACTTACCGAACTGTCACTCCACACACTCTGTCTATATAGTTCTCTTACAAGAGGTTCTCTCGTATTGTGTAAGCATTGCTTACGCTGCGGGAAAAGTCGTCTTTTCTCGAGATACTGAAGCCAAAAATTATCCTTAATTTTCATATATTGTCAACGCAGTGCAGCAGCGGCTAGCTGAGCTAGAGCGGCATACTGCGCGCTTATTGGCTGCCGCGCGGCAACTGCTTTAGCCTACCGGTGAGCCCGGCGTGACATCACGCCCAATGAGGGCGCAAGCGCCAGAATGGGCGGCGTCAGAGCGTATATAAGGAGGGCTCGGAGGCTAAAACTCTGATTTCTGTCTCTTCAGCGAAGCTCTTCGCATCGCTGCACTCCGAGAGAAGCCGTCGCCGTCGTCTTCAGCAATGGAGCCAGCTTAGGACAGCCTGAGGAAGCCGGACGAATCTTCGCCGCCTTCAGTCAGCCTGCCCAACATGATGTGTTTTTACATGCTGTGTGTGTTCGCCGCTGCGACACACACTCTCGCTTCTAAAAGAGAAATTTCCTACGAGGCATTGTTTCAAATGCCTCGCACCACTCCCCGCTCTCTCTCTCCCTCTGTTCGAGCCGCGCAACTACGCCGTTCACAAGGTGTGTTAGAGATGCGGACGATTACAGGGCTCGCTCTCTCCCTCTGTTCGAGCCGCGCAAACCGTGCTGCTCACAAGGGATCGCAGACGCGTACGGTCACGGGGCTAGCTTTCTTTACGTTACAAGAAAGCTACCCCCCCCCCCCCCCGCCCGCCGTCTCCCGGCAAAAGGAGAAAAGAGTGTTTTAGCCCCGCCGAGGCCGGTCTAACCTCCATTTCTAACATATCTCTCAGTCCCCTCCTAAGTTCAGGCTACTGGGAATATCAATACTGCAGTAAACGAGCCTGTAACAGTACACGCACGCCTGCAAACATGATGACGCTCTCTGGCTACTCGCTCTCCCCGCACTCTCCCTCCCTCTGTTCGTGCCGCGCAGACTGCGCCGCTCACAAGGGATTGCAGAAGCTGACAGTCACGGGGTTAGTTTTCTTTACGTTACAAGAAAGCTACTGCCCCCGCACCCGTCACTCACCGGCGATAGGAGAAAAGAGAGTGTTTGAGTCCCGCCGAGGCTTGACTACCGCCATTCTCACATATTTCTCAGTCCCCTCTAAGTACAGGCGGCTGGAAATATTAATATTGCAGTAAACGAGCCTGTTACCGTACACGCACGCCTGCAAAACATGATGACGCTCCGGCTACTAGCCCCGCTTCCCGCGCAAACTGCGTCGTTCTCAAGGGATGTCAGAGCGGACGGTCACGAGTAATGCTCAGCACCCCGCGTGCCTCACTCACCGGCGGAAGGAGGAGGGCGATGTTTGTAGCCCCGCAGAGGCCGGGCCATTCTCCAATTCTCATACGTTTCTCAGTCCCCTCTGAGTTCAGGCGGCTGGAAATGTTAATATTGCAGTAACGAGCCTGTTATAATACACGCACGTCTGCACGCTATCGCCGACGCACTCTCATATGCTCGCGCGAACCGACAGCCTATTTATTCTTCCCCTGTGGCTCAGTGGCAGAATAACAGGCTTTCACGCCAGAGACCCGTGTTTGATCCCGGCTCGGGCAGCAAAAATTTTTTATGCTGTTCGCTGATCCGAGCTCGCGGCCAGCTTCTCACATGCAGAAAGTGAACCCGCCCCTCGCACCCTCCCACTGATGGTGCTCGAGTAATTATGAGAGTTTAAACATATGAGTCTTCAAGCATTTCGCGCTGTCAGTCACCTAAGAAGGCGACTGCAGATGTGTATTGCAGCCAATGAGTCAGTTACACAACTCGCTCGCCTGCACACAAACGCTGTTCGTACAGCGGCCCAGAGAAATCTGGAAAAGAGTGTTAATTCTGGTTATTCGGCTCACGCCGACGGTGTTTGAGTGTAGAAAATGTGCCCACAGCCCAGTGCTCACCTCTACACACAAGCACGATCTCCCCTGTGTCGCTCACAGCTCGTGCGAACCAATAGCCTATGTTATCTTCCCCTGTGGCTCAGTGGCGGAGTATCAGGCTTTCGCGCCAGAGAGGTATATCAATACACCGTCCTACCGTTCGGCCTGTCTCTGGCACCCCGTACATTTACGAAGTGCATGGATGTGGCTCTCGCTCCCCTGAGAACACGAGGGATGCGAATTCTGAACTATCTGGACGATTGGCTCATTCTGGCGCAATCAGAAGAGGAACTCATTTCTCACAAGATAGCGCTTCTCAGTCATCTAGAAAGCCTGGGTCTTTCTGTGAACTGGGCCAAGAGCTCACTAACCCCCAGCCAGTCGATCTCCTTTCTGGGAATAGAACTGGACTCGGTGGCTATGACGGCCAGGTTGTCAACACAACGCGCGCGCCGTGTTCGACGCCTCGCCGCATCTTTTCAAAAAAGCAGGTGTTTCCCCCTGAAAACATTTCAGAAGCTGTTGGGTCATATGGCATCAGCTGCGGCAGTCCTGCAGCTGGGCTTACTACGAATGCGCCCGCTCCAATGCTGGCTGAATTTGAAAGTGCCCCGCAAAGCGTGGATTTCAGGCTGCGCTCGAGTCAGCGTGACTCAGGGCTGTGTCTCAGCCCTACAGCCCTGGCTAGCAGCCGAATGGGACCAACAGGAAGTGACGATGGGGGTCATCTCACACCGCAAGGTGGTCTTGACAAACGCGTCCAACATGGGTTGGGGAGCGCTTACGAGGGCAGTCCGGTCTGCGGCCCCTGGTCGGACCCGAAGAAAAGCCTCCACATAAACTGTCTAGAGATGTTGGCGGTCGAGAAGGCGTTGAAACATTTTCTCCCGTATCTGCAAGGACACCACGTGCTAGTCCGCACGGACAACATGTCAGTGGTGTCCTATGTGAACCATCAGGGCGGAATCAGATCCAGCGCTCTGCGCGCTCTGACAGAGCGCCTTCTGGCTCAGTGCCAGAGGTTCTTCTCGAGGAGCGAGGACGCGCTGGCCCAGGTTTGGCCCAGCGTCCCGTTGTACCCTTTCCCCCCGATCTCGATGCTGCCACAAGTGCTAGCGAAGATCAGGGAGACGCGCTGCGCGGTGCTCCTTATAGCCCTGCGCTGGGAAAACCAACCTTGGTTCCCAGAACTGATGAAGCTGTCAGACACAGCCCCATGGCCGATTCCGGTGAGGAGAGACCTTCTCTCTCAAGCCCGAGGCTCGATTCTACATCCCCATCCAGAGCGCTGGTCTCTGCATGCGTGGGAAATCAACAGATATTCGTTGATCTGCCAGAAGGGGTAGTTAACACGATCGCGCAGTCCAGAGCTCCCTCGACGAGGCGGCTCTATGCGTCTAAATGGTCAGTGTTTAACAAATGGTGCGCAGGAAAGGGTTTTAACTCTCAGTCTTGTGGAGTCCCACAGGTTCTGAACTTCCTCCAAGAGCTCTTGGACGCGGGCAGGTCCCCCTCCACGCTCAAGGTTTATGTCGCGGCGATCCCTGCGTTCGCCGATTCGGCGCACGGCCGCGCACTGGGAAGGAACGAACTCATTACCCGCTTCCTGCGAGGGGCCAGGAGGTTGAACCCTCCTCGGCCGCCTTCGGTTCCAATTTGGGATCTGTCTTTGGTCCTGGAGGCCCTAAAAGCTCATCCCTTTGAACCACTGGACTCTGTGGAGCCGAAATACCTGACGTTTAAGACCGTTTTTCTGCTAGCCCTGGCTTCAGTAAAACGCGTGGGTGATTTACATGCGCTATCAGTTAGCGCGATGTGTCTCGAGTTTGGACCTAACGACTCGTTAGTCATTCTCAAACCGAAACACGGCTATGTCCCCAAAGTGTTAGGTACTCCTTTCAGAGCTCAGGTTATCTCCCTCTCAGCCCTGCCGTTGTCCGGCGGTGAGGATGGCAGTAACCTCCTTTGCCCGGTTAGGGCGTTAAGGTGCTATGTTACGCGCTCTGCAGCCTTCAGGCTCTCGGAGCAGCTCTTTGTTTCGTTCAGTGGGCGCACCAAGGGTCTCGTCGCCTCGAAACAGACGCTATCCAGATGGATAGTGGACACTATTGCAGCAGCTTATGCGTCCAAAAACCTGCAGTGCCCCCTGGGCATACGGGCTCATTCCACCAGAGGCATGGCCTCATCGTGGGCATGGTCCAGCGGAATTTCCATTCATGACATTTGTATGGCGGCGGGCTGGGCCTCCCCCTCTACATTTGTTAGGTTCTATAACCTGGAAGTTCCCGCCCTGCAGGCTAAACTTCTATCAGTCTAAGTCGTGTTCATGACCTGCTTATGTACGCAGGCTGTATACTCGATTTAGCTCTCCTGGTTGAGCTGCACTTTCAGGGTATGTCAGTAATGTATAAACCGGCCACGCCGCTCTATGTTTTTTCCCTATGTGTGCTTATGAACATGTGTTGGCCCGCACTGCTGGCCACCTGTTTTTCCACTTCTACGCTCCCCGGGTCTCCCGGGAGTTATGTGTGGATGCAAGGCACGCACGGCGTCGACAAAGGGTTCCCGCAGCGTAAGCAATGCTTACGCAATACGAGAGAACCTCTCGTAAGAGAACGATACTGGTTACTCACGTAACCTCGGTTCTCTCTAGAAGAGGGAATGAGTATTGCGCTCCCTGCCGTGCTCACGCCACGAGCTCATGTCGCTTCATTCGACAGAAACCAGAGTTTTAGCCTCCGAGCCCTCCTCAGCGTAAGCAATGCTTACGCAATACTCGCTCACTCTTCTAGAGAGAACCGAGGTTACGTGAGTAACCAGTATCGTTTTCTGCTGCTCATCGTCGGACGGCTTAAATCCGAACCAAGTCCAAATAATGGATGTTGCACCGATCTTTTTCACCAGCTTTCACTTTCAGCCGTGTTTACTTAAGATGACGACGAATATGATGCGTTGCAGCCGGGTGTACCTCGCGGCCGCGGGTAGATTGCGTCATCATAGCTTGTGTAGTATAGAGCCACCTCCCAACCCAACTTGGAGAATAGATTAACGGCGATATTTTTTTTATCGCCCGATAAGAGTCTCGCGTTAACGCAGCACGTTAACGCCGATAACGGCCCACCACTAATTTATAATGATTCATATAAAATTATTCTTCACCTGAGAAATATCAGACCCTTTAATGTTACTTTCTGTAGCAAGGAATCTTGAGCGCTGGAAAGCCTCCCAATGGCCAAGAGCAACGTCTGTCACACGTGCCTCATAGTACATCTCTAGTCGGGTGATGAAAAGCTGGAATAATTGAGGGAGGTTGGATGCTTTTGTTCTTTGGAGTATTTTGTCTTTCTAAACACGCATTGCAGCCTCCACATAGATGTTGGTTTGGTTTGGTTGCCACGTGTTGGCAAGTCTCTCCTATAGCTGAGAGCCCAACTCTCACGTCGATTGTAAAGAACCCGTAGATAGGTCAGGAACTTCTTGTATCTGTAGCGAGTTAAGACAAATAATAAATTCAAAACAATAAAAACAGGCGTCTGGAGGGTGAACATATCAAGTACCTCTACCCGTCTACTATTCTCTCTCCCTGTTGGTCAAAGGGTTGTCCAGGGCTTGCTGGTACATCAGTTCAACTGTACTCATCTCCCTGGCATAAAGCATGTATTTTACAACCACCTCCACACAGCTGGCAGAAGATGAAATATTCAGGAAAGACCTGGGCTATAGCTCCCTTTTCTGCCTTTGAGTCATCTGTAAGAAACACACTAGGGCCTGCCTCACCTCGCCCTCCAAAGGCATCCTTTGTCAGTAAGGACTTCAGCAGCTCCAGTCCCTCAATAACTTTCCTCTCATCCTTTGACTATCCCAAGAGGAAGACCACCAGCACAAGTGTGTGTGAGAAGCAGAAATACCCTGCAGTTCTCCCGGTCCATGTTACCAGATGAATCCATAAAACACATTTCTCCACTATTGGAAAGGCTGTGTGTTTGTTTCATTAATGGGGAACAAATGGCTACTAGTGGTGTTCTTGCTGAGGACATTTGAAGCTTGGCACAGCTGTCATCATCACACGCTGTATTGTAGGATTCTACCTGCCTCTCCAAAGCTGATAGCATTCCCTCCACACTTTGCTCTCCAAACTCCTGCTATTCACCTTGTGATACAGTCTGCACATTACATTGATTGTTTTACTACATAAGTCTGTCAAAAATACTGATTTGAAGACCAAGTACATTTTCACCTACCTGTAGCAAAACTGAAGGTCTGGGCAAAGGGCATGGTTAGCTGAGGCATATACATATGTGTTGCCATGCTCAGCCAGCAGGACACTTTTCAGAGCTGCCGGAGCTGATGTAGGGCTGTGCCCAATCTCAAACAACTGAGTTAGGGTTTCAGTCGCCTTGACCCCCACATCTCTGAGCCTCAGTGCCTCCGCAATGAAGCTGTTATGATTATGTACATTGTACAAGCGCACAGAAGCTGGGTAGGTGGGAATATGGGGATCATTGCTCCTGAAAAAAAAAAAAAAAAAATCTTACAAAGTAGCTGACAAAAGAAAAAACATTTATTTTATTTTATTTTCACATTGCTAACCAACCTACTAGATCCTCCCCTTTTGTCTACAGTCTTTACCAGAGTGCAAACCATTTTAGCCTCACAGCATGTATTTTTTGAGAGCCGTCTATGATCAGCTGTGCCTGATCGGGCACAAACATTGTGTTGGCACCTATAATGAGCCTATGAATAGATATAGATAGAATATGAATGTTTAAATATACAGAACTATGCAAAAGTCTTAAGCATGTTAGATTTTCATTTAGAAATGTATATAATTTGCATTAGTGTGCCAATAGGAAATATTAGTTTACTTTTCCAAATTTTAATTTTGCCCTTACCTGTAATAATCCACTAAAAATTCTGTATGCACAAGGAGTCCTAATAAAACCTTATTGTAAAGTGTTGTTTGTGACATTTTGAGGTTTTTGAGTTCTGTTTTTTTCGAGAACGCTCGCAGGTGAAAACGTAAAAATATTTTATCAGATGTGCCTTTCGTTTAGACGACGACGGCGTTTTTGGGGCTTAAAAACGCAAAAAAGTGAAACCACCCTCCAGAGTGGAAATCTTAAAAACGCTCCACCGTCGCGTTTCCGTCTAAACGGTAAAAACACAAAAGTCTACTAGACAGTGAAGGCACCGATCAGTGCCTCACATTGCCACCTACCTGCCTGGAGTGCATACTACATTGAATTTCACACAGTTTTGCGTCACCGTATGCACGCAGATTTCCCCCCCATAACGCTTGTCTAAACGCAGAATAAAAAGTGATCACTTTTGCGTTTTCTCTTCAGATCGTTTCCGTGTAAACGTAGCCTGATTCTGTTTCAGTGTTTTCAGTTTCTGTGATCCGTTTTCCCCTGTCTTCTGTGATTTTGGTCTAGTCCTGTTTTCCCCGGTCTGTTTAATTAGTTCATCTGTGTCAGCTGTGTCTTGTTAATCATCCTGTTTGCCCGTGTATATAACCCCAGTGTTTTTCCTCAGTCTTGGTCTGTCGTCGTCTATGTATGGTTGGTTTGATTCCTGGAGTTTTGCCTTTTGATTTTGAAATTTGAAATAATTTCAGTTCTGGTAAATAAATACTTCTTTTTGAATTACTTGAATCCTCATCTCAGCATCCTGCCTGCTACAACCCTGACATTATTTTTATGTTATTTTTTAGTAATGTTTTAGACTATTATTTAGATTTGCAGGTAGATTTCTCATTGAAGACATATGCGATATGGACTCCATGATGGTGAGATCAGATCAATGTGTGGACCATACTTTTTTAGACTACCTGTGCATAAGAAAATCCATCCACCCACCCATCCATCAATCCATTATTTCTTACTGGCAAACAAAAGCAAAATATATAAATAATTGAATTACCTTAAAAAGCACATGTTGTCCCTTGTTTTGTTTTGTCACTGCAACTCTCCAGCTCACTCCTGATGACTCCCCAAGCTTTTTCACCCATTCCTTCCCTTCCCAAACTTCTGTCAGAGCAATTCTGAACGATGTCTCAAAGCTTGTGTGGTCCAGGTGTGATTGGCCTTTTGGAGTGCAGAAATTATAGGTGCAGATATGTTAATTGTACCCGGGAGGTAACAATTTCTGTAAATTAAAAAGAAATGTTGGTAACACTTTATTTTGATAGTCCGTTTGTTGAGACTTTACTAGTTATTAGTAGCCATTCAGTAGCTTGTCAACAGTGCATCATTTGACATTCAACAACACTGTTTCAACAGACAAGTAACATACGTTCAACTGACTGCCTATAGACTATAAGGTACAATTCAAGTGTTAATCTACAGATTTTACAAAAAAATGCCTGTTGACTGTCAATGTTATTTTGCAACAGGTTATTAACCAATTGGCGACTAACTTTCATTTGTCAACCAACTTTCTGTAGATTGAGTACCAACACCTCAAGATCAATCTGTCAGTTAAAAGTCAACAGTCATGTCAGCATATGAAGTATATGATACTGTATATCCTACTCAAGGGGTCTCATGTGCATAGAATTAATGATTATTTTAGCTGATTTATAACTGCTTTTAAAAATGTTTTAACCATTTGTAGATAATCTGTTGATAGTCAACTAAAGATTAGTTGTTTTTTTCCTACATAATCAGATGGTTCAGATGTGATCGTGATATCCTAGTAAATAATGGGTTGTATTTTTTATTTTATTTAATAAAAGTGATTTTTTTTTCTCTGATGTGCTGGCCATAGTGTTTGTTCTACTTCAGTCAGGTTAGGTAAGTTATGCAATCTGTTGATAGGTTATAGACTTTCTACTGATATAAACTGTTTTTCACTTTAATTAGATAGTCCTAAAATGTATCTACTAACACTTAGTGGATAATGTCTATTAATAGTCTACTGATCATGTCAAGTCAAGTCAAGTCAAGTCATCTTCATTTATTTAGCGCTTTTAACAATGTAGATTGTCTCAAAGCAGCTTTACAGAGATAAGCGTATAATTTAAGGTAACAGAGATTGTTTCGGCTTTACAGCAGAGTTAAGTTATTTCCAGCTAAAGTTAGTTTTAATTGATTTGCTTCCGTCGCAATGATCATTTGTTATTAAATTAGGGGCCGCTAAGACGACACCATTCCCTCTACACAGACTTTAAACGCGAACCTGTGAGAAACACTGATGGCATTCACATGCGCATTTAGAATGGGTTCTATAGTTATGTGCGTTTGAATATACGCAGGTTTGGAATTCCCTACAAGCCAAGCCTAAACAAAATACTTGTCTTTCCTTATAAATTTTGATAAGGAATTTTATTTTATTTGTTGCTTTGGGGTAGGACCGCGAGACGAATTTTCCCGACAACGCCTTATCTGTAGAGTGGTAGTGGGATCCTCCATAGGGAGAGACTAGTTGTCACTTCAGCACTGCGTTGTCATCGGTCCAGGCGAAGGTCCTTCGTCAGATCTGGATACGGCCTGGATCCGGCAGGCTGCAGGAAAACCTCGGGATAAACACAGACACTAAAATTAGCGTAGATGCCATTCTTCTCATGATGTAACGAGTACATCAGGATTTTTGGGAAGTGTTCCCGGTTCCGGCTGACCTACTATATGCAGCCTAACATTAAATTATAGAAGTCTATAATGTATTATGTGAATGCTAGGTCAAAGAGATGTGTCTTTAATCTGGCTTTGAAGTGACAGAGTGTGTCTGCTTCCCGGACAATGGTAGGAAGACTGTTCCAGAGTTTTGGTGCTAAATAGGAAAAGGATCTACCGCCAGCAGTCGATTTTGATATTCTAGGTATTATCAACTGGCCGGAATTTTGAGATCGTAATAGACGTGACGGACTATAATGCGTTAAGAGCTCGCTCAAGTACTGCGGAGCTAAACCATTCAGTGCTTTGTAAGTAATCAGCAATATTTTAAAATTGATGCGATGTTTAATAGGGAGCCAATGCAGTTTTGACAGAACTGGGCTAATATGGTCATACTTCCTGGTTCTGGTAAGAACTCGAGCTGCTGCGTTTTGAACCAGCTGTAGTTTGTTTATTAAGCGTGCAGGGCAACCACCCAGTAGAGCATTACAATAATCTAGCCTTGAGGTCATGAACGCATGAACCAATTGTTCCGCATTTGTCAATGAGAGCATATGGCGTAATTTAGATATATTTTTAAGATGGAAAAATGCAGTTTTACAGATACTAGACACGTGACTTTCAAATGAAAGATTGGTATCAAAGAGCACACCCAGGTTCCTAACCGACGACGAAGACTTAACAGAGCAGCCATCAAGTGTTAGACAGTATTCTAGATTATTACGTGAGGAAGTTTTTTGTCCAATAATTAGAAACTCTGTTTTTTCAGAATTTAGAAGTAGGAAATTACAAGTCATCCAATTTTTTATATCCGCTATGCATTCCGTTAATTTTGTGAATTGATAAGTTTCGTTAGGTTTTGAAGAAATATAGAGCTGAGTATCATCGGCATAACAGTGAAAGCTAATGCCATGTTTCCTAATGATATCTCCTAAGGGTAGCATGTACAGAGTGAACAGCAGCGGTCCTAGTACTGAGCCTTGTGGTACGCCATACTGAACTTGTGATCGATGAGACATCTCATCATTTACTGCTACAAATTGATAACGGTCAGATAAGTATGATTTAAACCATGCTAGTGCATTTCCCGTAATGCCAACATAATGTTCTAATCTATTTAAAAGAACGTTGTGGTCGATGGTGTCAAATGCAGCACTAAGATCGAGTAACACTAATAGCGAGATACAACCACGATCGGATGATAAGAGCAAATCATTTGTGACTCTAACGAGAGCTGTCTCGGTACTATGGTACGGTCTAAATCCTGACTGGAAATCCTCGCAGATATCATTTCTTTCAAGAAAGGAACACAGTTGTGAGGATACTGCCTTTTCTAATATCTTTGACAGAAAAGGTAGATTCGAGATCGGCCTGTAATTGACTAATTCTGAAGGATCAAGTTGCGGTTTTTTAACAAGCGGTTTAATCATAGCCAGCTTAAAGTTTTTTGGTACGTATCCTAGAGACAAAGACGAATTAATGATATTAAGAAGAGGATCTATGACCTCTGGAAGTATTTCTTTCAGTAGCTTAGTCGGTATAGGGTCTAACATACATGTTGTAGATTTAGATGATTTAATGAGTTTAGTAAATTCTTCCTCTCCTATAGCAACGAATGAATCAAATTTTTCCTCAGGGAGACTACAATGCACTGCCTGATGCAATACTGTAGTAGACGGTTGCATAGTTATAATTTTGTCCCTGATATTATCAATCTTATAAGTGAAGAAGTTCATAAAGTCATTACTGCTGTGTTGCTTGGAAACTTCGGTGCTTGAAGCTTTATTTTTCGTTAGTTTAGCCACCGTTTCAAATAAATACCTAGGATTATGTTTATTTTCTTCTAATAGGGTTGAAAAATAAGCAGATCTAGCCGCTTTTAAAGCCTCTCTGTAAGTAATTGAGCTCTCTTTCCATGAAATGCGAAATACCTCTAGTTTTGTTTTCTTCCATTTGCGCTCCATTTTTCTGGCTGCTCTCTTAAGGGCCCGAGTGTGCTCGTTGTACCATGGCGTTGGACTATTTTCTTTAATCTTCTTTAAGCGCAACGGAGCAACTGTGTCTAAAGCAGGGACGGACTGACAATCTGTGCGTTCTGGAAAAGTCCAGAACGGCCGTCCAACCGGGCCGTCGGCACAAAAAAAAAAAAAAAAAGTCTAATAAAGCAATATGAACAGCCAACAGCAGGGGCACTAATACGATCACTTATATGCTACGTGTAAAAAACAACAACTGAGGAAGAAGAGTCGGCCTATAGCCACTGACAGAAAGTTAGTTTTATAAGGCTGCACTTTTAAATTTGCTTACATTATATTTGAATAGCAGTGGTCTCCAACGTGGTGCCTGTGAGTTGCCCGCTAAACACATTCTATAAATAGCCACAACTTGCCGTCGGGGTTCCAGACTTCGAATAAATAGTATAATTTTTGCGACCTTTTCAACTAAACGATTCAATTTGAACTTTTGCCTCCACAAAATTACCCAACTCTCTTTGATTATACGCTGTCATTTGCGTTGCGTATGAGAAACATCAAATGGCAAACTCTCAAAAAGCGGAACAAAACTTGTTTGATCTGAGCAGCGCATTATTAGCTCGGCCCAAAAAACAGCGATCGCGGCCACGTTACGCTGATCTCGATCACGCGAACATTATTACACAGAGCTGCGCGATCCAGCATTTAAATTCAGCGCAGAATTCTCTATCTCTATTATAAACCCACAAATGACTATGTGATTTAAGCTTGTAAAAAGCCAGATGAAACGGCGCTGATATTCTCAACATATTGATGCAAAAAAACAAAAAACAAAAAAAAAAAAAACAGGCGAAACATTGTTCCAAGAACAAACCAGTTAGAAGACATTTCACACCAAAACTTATTAATTAACTTTAGTAAAACAAACTTTTTGGGCAGAAATGTGCCTGTATTCATATTAAAAATGCTGTTATATTAATATAGTCATGTAAAATGTAGTCTAATGCAGTAATGTTTTGTTTAGAAGTTATGGCAGTTTATTTTTTTATTTTTATTTTATTTTTTCATTTATATTTATACTAAATGTTTGGGCTACTGTTTTTGATAACACATACATTAGGTTTATAGAAAATCAACAAAAAATCAATAAATATTTTCATAATTTTTCAGGAATTGTTTTTTTTTTTAAACGCATGTAAGTCTGAACCAGAATATCAAGATATTTTATTATTTCCCATATGATGGTGAAAAGTAAAAAAGCTTCACCATGTTATGTATAATAAATATTGGAGTAACAAATAAAAATTCCTTCTAGATTATTTTATCCCTTGAGGTAGCCCTCGCACACAAAAAGGTTGGACCCTGGTATATAGTAACTATATGTTTTATAATTACAAGTTTGTGTAATTTGGGGTTACTGTAGCCAGTGATATTTCATTATTTGTATTTTATGGCATTGTACATTTTTTGTTTTTATTTGAAGGCTGAGGCTTCATTAATAAATACAACCCCAATTATCATAATTGGTTTTGAGATGTTACTTGCTGTGAATACCTTGTCTGATAGGCTACAGTATTGTGGCATATACTGTAGTATCAGCACATCCTGACCTAGTGTCTGTCGCACACGGCTAGAGGCGAATGGCCGGATGATGGGCCTATTTGGGAGAAAGTCCAGGGCTGTTTTTTAGCCCCAGTCCGTCCCTGGTCTAAAGTGCTGGAAAAGAGAGAGTTAAACGTTTCTGTTGTAATATCTAGTTCTTCTAAGCTATCTGAGATGCTGAGATGATGAAACTGATTAGGAAGATTATTAATAAAGCAATCTTTAGTATCAGAAGTGATAGGTCTCACATATTTGTAACACGGAGTCGGCTTTGCAGCCTTGGCTAAATGAAGTTTACACGAGACTAGATAATGATCTGAGATGTCATCGCTCTGCTGCAGAATTTCAACAGCATCCACATCTATTCCGTGTGATAATATTAGATCTAGAGTATGATTACGACGATGAGTAGGTCCTGACACGTGTTGTCTAACTCCAATTGAATTTACAATGTCTTTAAATGCCAATCCCAATGCATCTTTTTCATTATCGATGTGTATATTAAAATCACCAACAATTAGTACTTTATCTGCAGTCAATATTAATTCTGATAGAAAGTCCGCAAATTCTTTGATAAAGTCTGTATGGTGCCCTGGTGGCCTGTATACAGTAGCCAGCACAAATCTCAAACGTGATTTATCGTTTACACTATATATTTTTACATTAAGCACCAATGCTTCAAAAGAATTATATTTAAAACTTGATTTCTTAGTGGTTTTGAAACTATTACTATAAATTACAGCAACACCACCCCCTTTGCGTTTCGGACGAGGCTCATGTTTATAACAGTAATCTTGCGGGGTGGACTCATTTAAAGTAATGTAATCGTTTGGTTTTAGCCAGGTTTCTGTCAGACACAGCACATCTAGGTTATTATCTGAAATCATATCGTTAACAACGAGTGCTTTTGAAGTAAGCGATCGAATATTCAGCAACCCAAGCTTTAGCATTTGCTCATCTGTATTATAGCTGTTTTTTATTTGTTGAACATCAATTAAATTTTTAACCTTAGTTGGGTTTAAACGTTTTTTGGATTTCCAAATTCGGGGAACAGACACAGTCTCTATATGATGATAGCTAGGTGAAAGAGGCTCTATGTGATAGGATTTATCTGACCTTGGTGACGCGAGGCCGCTAGCAGACAGTCGGTTTAGCCAGTCTGTCTGCTTCCTGACCTGAGCCCCAGATTGTCATGTTTGAGCTCTAAGACTATGAGCCATATTACTAGAGAGAAGAGCAGCACCATCCCAGGAGGGATGAATACCATCTCTTTTCAACAGGTCAGGTTTGCCCCAAAAACTTTTCCAATTGTCTATGAATTCTATATTATTAAGCGGACACCACCGAGACAGCAAACCATTAAGCGAACATAATCTACTAACTATCTCATCACTCCTGCGAACAGGAAGGGGGCCAGAGCAAATTACAGTCCTTGACATCGTACTTGCAAGTTCACACACCTCTTTAATATTAATTTTGGTGATCTCCGACTGGCGGAGTCGAACATCATTAGTGCCGACATGAATAATGATCTTAGAGAATTTACGATTAGCATTAGCCAGCACTTTTAAATTAGCTTTGATGTCAGGCGCTCTGGCTCCCGGCAAACATGTGACTATGGTGGTTGGTGTCTCTATTTTCACGTTCCGTGTGATAGAATCGCCAATAACTAGGGCACAATCATTCTCAGTGGGTGTTTCACTGAGCGGGGCAAATCGATTTGTTATGGTAATCGGAACGGAAGAGTGGTTTTTAGATCCGCGACTAGAGCGATCCCTCACTGTCACCCATTTGCCCGGCTGCGCAGGCTCTACTTCAGCCGGAACCACGCCATGTAAAGTGTTCACTAGATGCGCATCCAAAACATCTAAAGCACTAGCACTCTTACTATCCTCAATTAAAGTTTGGATGCGTGTTTCTAATTCTGAAATCTTCTCTGTCAACCTAACTGTCTCCTTACATTTATCACATATAAATCCTATATTGTTGACAGAGAAGGCTATACTAAACATGTGACATGAAGTGCAGGTGACAATAACAGGACAAGACATTACTCACCGTGTTTGTTGACTGATTCTTACTCACCTGAGCTTTTTATGAACTCAAAGGCGCGGACGCGCGAGAGAAAAATAAATAAATAAAATAGCTGAGCGCACGGGTGGCGCGTTAGCAGGCTAGCGAATTACTAGCGTTTTGTGCTAGTAGTACTAATAACAAAAGCTAGCGATGTCAGGTTAATCTGAGATGTTGGGTAAAATGTAGTAGTATAAACAACTAGAAATAGTGTTTGGCAACTTGAACACAAGTTGCCTTGTGTTCAAAGTAGACAGCGGGTGTTATGTGAAAGTTTACATCATAAACAATTTATTTGTTGACAAGCAACAGATCTAATCTTTAGTTGACTATCAACAGATTATCTACAAATGGTTAAAACATTTTTAAAAACAGTTTTAAATCAGCTAAAATAATCATTAATTTGATGCACATGAGACCCCTTGAGTAGGATATATGTAGCACCCTAACCACCTGATTAGGGGAGATAAAGAGTCAATAAAAGACACAGGACATGGAGCTGCTGCAATATCTTCTGAGTCTCTGTATTGTCTCACATTAATGCAAATATTTCTGCATTCTCATATATCAATGAAAAGTATAACAACATATTTCTTTTAGAGAAAAACAATACAAAAAAATATAGAATTACTCACATATAGTTACTCAGATACTGTTTCCATCAATTAAACAAATAATTTCAATACAAACTTGAATTACAATGCATATTAATAATACGTACTGCATATTACATACAATATTCACATATGATACTCTACATTTTAAACATATGTGCCGTTTACCATATCTTCAACTCATTTAAACTTCTTAAATTAGCTCAGGAATTATAGCATATTAGCAAAACTAATTATCTCTTTACACACCATTAGCATGAACACATATTACACTTTCTCTTATGAACCAACAGATTCCTTTTCTTTAAGCACTATCACCTGTAACTTAACTGTTAAATTAGTTCACAATAACACCAATATTATGGTATTAATTCACTCCGTTTTCACATTTCTATGACCGCATGGTCTCTGCCATCAGTTTAGCATTCACCAGTTGTACATGTGATACACACGCGGGAAACTTGAACCAAACTTTTAGACATATATATACACAATGAATACACTTCAAACAATGACACTTGCCATTTTTCACAGCCTTGACTTATATAAAGTGTATTTTCACTACACTTTAGTAATATCATACCTGATTAGGGGAGATAAAGAGTCAATAAAAGACACAGGACACGGAGCTGCTGCAATATCTTCTGAGTCTCTGTATTGTCTGAGCAGCGCGCCCCTCCCCCAGCAGGTAAAAATCCCCAAGGCAAAAATAATCAAATGATCAATCATCCATACTAGGCAAGGAATACCAATCGCCATCATCCAAAATCATACACTGTGCATTAATGACATTCAGTTTATTTTTCAATGACGACATATTGATGACACTAATTATTACTAGTTTTATATATTTTTATAACCACCACACTCTCCCCTTCGAAAATACATGTCGTCCCGACATTACTTTGTTTTCACTTTCTTTCTTTAGGTGGTGCTGTTTTATATGCAAATGTTCTAATTTATGTATGCACTCCCGGTTAACTGTATGTTCAGTTCATCAATAAAGGTATGTGTATCTCTTGTCCTCCTAATACTGCTACTGTCCTCCTAATACTGCTTTTTTCTAATCCATTCTTTTCAGTGTGCATACAAGTCTTTGTATGGGTAAAAGTATACTGGCTGATACTGTGATGCTGGGTAAGTCCATGGAGTCATGCTGTGTATTTCATATGGCGTGGGCTGAAACGCTATTGTGTTCATATGCTCTACATTATAGCATGCAGGGGTACCCAGGTAATCATAGGTGAATGTCTTTGGTGGTCTCCTCTCTCTCTTAGGCAATCTACACTCCTGTTCCTCTTCACTGTTTGTTTCCCACAGGACTCGATGTCCATCTGCTGTGTCGTCAGATTTTTCTCCAAGTTGTTCCTCCTCCATCACATCAGCTTCCTGTTGAGGTATCTCCTTATTTTCCATTTGAACTTCTGTTTCATGCTCCTTCACGACCTCTTGACCAATTTCTTCCCTTTCCTTTTCAGGTTCACTGGGCCAGATAACTGGTAAATTTCCACTTTTTCCCTCCACAGGTTGCTGAGACTGGACCGCAGGTAAGTACCACTGACTACATCCTTCATCGTCTTCCTCTGAGCTAGAATCATCTCTTTCTACAGAGGTAGGTTTATCCACTTTTTTCTTTGTTTTTGGCTGTGTTCTGAGCTCCAATTCCATTGGCAGGTAATCACACGGTAACAAGAGATTTCGATGTAGGACTCTTGATCTTCCCTTCCCTCGTTCCGGCTTGACTTCATACACAGGGCCTTCTTCTCCCACTCGACGAATAACTGTGTGTATATCATCTTCCCAGTGATTGCGAAGCTTTCCTGTACCTCCTCTAGGTGTGAGATTTCGCACCAGAACACGATCTCCCAGGTGCAACACTGAGTTCCTCACTTTACCCTCATTTGTTTCTTTCTGCTGTCTTCTTGCTGTTCTCTTTGGCAATCTCGAAAGCTTCCTGCATTCCTTGCCTCCATCTCTTAACGTATTCCTTATGGTTGTTAGTCCCTTCCGCTGCCGTTAATCCAAAGAGCAAGTCAATGGGTAGTCTCGGCGATCTCCCAAACAAGAGATAGAATGGTGAAAATCCAGTAACCTCACATCGCGTACTGTTGTAGGCAAAAGTAAGTTTGTTCAATGACTCCTTCCAGTTGGACTTCTGCGTTTCTGTCAAGGTTTTTAACATCTGGAGCAACGTCCGGTTGAAACGTTCAACCTGTCCGTTTCCTTGTGGGTGATATGGGGTTGTTCGCGATCCTGCAATTCCACAATTCTTTTTTAACTGGTAAAGCAACTGATTCTCGAATTCTGCTCCCTGGTCATGATGAATCCTTTGGGGAAATCCGAATTTTAGTGCATAGTCATTGAATATTCGATCAGCGACAGTTTTTGCAGATTTTGATGTGGTGGCGTACACTTGTGCAAACCTTGTGAAGTGATCAATTATCACCAGGATATATTCATACCCTCCTTTACTCCTGTCCAGGTGCAGAAAGTCAATGGAAATGAGTTCAAATGGGTGAGGGGTGACAATATTCATGAGTGGTGCTCTGGTTTCTCTACTTGGTTTCTTTTGTTTCAGACAGTTACAACTCTTGGTCACAAAATGTTCAATTTCACCCTGCATTTTTGGCCAGAAGAATCTGTCTCCAATCAATGACGTCGTCCTCTCCACTCCTTGATGCCCCATTTTGCTATGTAACTCCTGAAGGACCCGTTGTTTATATATTTCAGGCAGCACAAGCTGAGATCGGGTAGCTGTCTTCCGGCGGAGTATTCCATCTTCTCCAATGCACAGTTTGTCCCATTGACGCAGCAAACTTCTACCCTGTGCACTGAATGTCCTTAATAAGTGTCTGGAGGGTTTTTCGCCAGCCATCTTACATTGTACTACAGGTCCAATGTGGGTGTCACTACTCTGCGCTTGACGTATATCATCGGTGGAAAAAGACTGGCCAGACTCAGCACACTCCGTTGGGTCATATGGCGAACTCATGGCTGTCCATGACATGGCAAGATCTTGAACTTCTACAGCCTGTATGGTTGCTTCGACACAATCGGATGAGAGTTCCTCCGTACATTGCTCCATCATTGTTCCAACTTCCAGTGGCATCCTGGATAAGCTGTCTGCATCAATGTTTTCTTTGCCAGGGCGGTATTTTATGGTAAAATGGAAATCTGCGAGCTCCGCAACCCACCTGGACCCAGTCGCATTGAGCTTGGCACTGGTCAATACATAAGTCAGCGGATTGTTGTCGCTGTACACAGTGAAGGTAGGTGCGTAGTACAGATAATCACGGAACTTCTCTGTGATGGACCACTTCAAAGCTAAAAACTCCAATTTCCCAGAGTGAAGATGATAGTTTCTTTCAGCGGCTGTCAGTGTACGGGATCCATAAGCAATGACTCGAAGTTTTCCATCTTGCCTTTGGTACAGAACAGCACCAAGTCCCTGGTTTGAGACGTCCGTATGGAGTATAAACGGCTGTGAGAAATCCGGAAATCCAAGGACCGGAGGTTCCGCCAAGCAGTCTATTAGTGTCTCCAATCTCTGCTGATGTTTTTCTGTCCATAAAATGGGCTTCTGGGAAGGCACTCCTTTCTTTTTGTTTTTTGTACACTTGGTGGTGGTTCCATTGTGTCCTTCGCCCTTTGTCTCCACTTCTACTTTCAGCAAGTCATAGAGCGGCCCGGTGATCTTGGAGAAATCTTTGATGTATTGCCTATAGTAACTTAACAGGCCAAGTACGGCTCTCAACTGACCCACCGTGCTAGGTCTTTTCTCTCTCAGGGCTCTCACAGCCTCGGTGTCAGCAGGGTCAATTTTACTTCCTTCCGCGGACACAATCCTCCCCAGGTAACGAACTTCCCGCTTGAACACCTCACATTTACTAGGCTTGAGCTTGATCCCATATCGCCTTAACCCTCTGAGGTCTGAGCTGTTTTCTGGGCCCTGGAGGTGTTCTGACATGCTCTGACATTTCTGGTTATTTCTGTTACTTGTGACATTTTCATGGATAAAGTCTGATTACACTGTATTCAGCACAAACTCTGCTACAATAATATATCAACAGCATGTATGTAAAAGTTTGTAGTTTTGAGATAATGACATTTATGCGTGGTTTGTGAAAATACAAAAAAAAATTCTCACTGAAATAAGGCCATGAAACCCATACTGATTATTTCTTCACAAGACTTTTGAAAATTGTATCACGTAGCCTAGAATATTTGCTCCAAAACAATGTGAAAATCACCCTGACTGCTCATTCAGAGAAGACAATATATTGATTTAAAAATTTTACGACGTGTTTTGTGTTAGAAAGCCTTATGCGGCAGCTCATTAATATGTAAGCTTTTCTCACCTGAGAAAGACAAAGAACCTCCCCAACGGCCCTATTAGGAGCTATCCTAATATAGCTCCTAATAGCCCTGTCATTCTGAGCAACCTTGCACAATACTGTAAATGAGGAGATTTAAAAAAGAATGGCTTTTAAATTGTTTGGATTTATTTACAACACAACATAACCCAAAGATACACAACAAATGCCAAAAAAAACACTGCAAAGACAGACCTTTGTGCCATTCCTAAAAACATTGTAGGCTACATACCTTTAATTTCCAAGGTGTTTGATTTTCACTTTACCATGTTCATGTTCCAGAGACTCATGTGAATGTTGAAGTCGGCAGGACTCAGTGGCATCTGGGCCCTGAAAAAAAAGTGAACATACTGATATCAAGAGAAAGACCTGCACGATTTTGGAAATAAATATTAGATTTTTCTGGTTAAAATTGCTTTTTAAAGTTCACAAAATACACACACACACACACACACACACACACACACACACACACACAAATGTTTCCAACAATATATAATATAATGAACACAAGGTTTGTTGTGCCTTGTAGGCATAAGCTATGCGCAGTGCTGGGTAAAATAATAATAACAATAGATAGCAGTATAAATCTTCCAAAATATTTCAGTAACAACCAAGCTAGAGAAAAATATATTGATTATCATGTTACTTCAAATGTTTCCATTCGTTATGATGATATGAAATGAGATAATAGTAAAAACATGAAGCCGTTTGGTGCGTTTTGCTTTTCAAATGTTCAAATGATACATTCAAACGCGATCGCGCTGCAAAATCTGATACATTCAAACGCGATCGCGCTCAAATATAAAACATTATGGTTACCATGTATATCTACGTTTGACCAGATATCCACAAACACAGTAGGCTTAACAGTAAACACGGGTCTAAATATTATAATATTCCCCATATATCTAGCAACAGTTCAACTGCAATGTGACATTTATGCAACAATAACAAACTAATATGTAAAAATTTCTTACCTTAAATCTTTCTTGTCTACAAATCGCGTTCTTCTTCTTCTGAGGTAGCCTAAATCCAATGTAAGCTCTGGCGCGTCTTTCAAACACAGTAAGGAATAAGTTACGAAGTCTCTGCTTCTTTGTTTTGAGGTGATGAGGGCGTTTTACAGGTCTGCGTTTCTCCGCATGGATCATTTGCATGTCAATCGCTCGTGCGCTCGTAGGCGTGTTCAAATTAAATTTAATGAGGACGCGTTTGAGAAACTGTACATGCCGCTGCTTTCGTATGGATTACTTAAAAATAGAATATTTGTTTTCTATATTATTTACATACTTTAAAAATAGAGATTCCAAGCGTTGTATAGACATGCGTTTCAAGTCTGTGTGACAAACATTCGCTGAGTTACAGGTCATTTTCTGTCACGTTTCAGAATGAGTTTCACATTGAGAGAGACGGCAGAACGCGCATCATGTTTATTTTCTTTGTTTTACGGAAAACACAACATTTTGTTTTTATTATGAGTGTACACAAATAAAAGACGAGATTTAACTGATGGTATGCTTTTCCTTGGTCAAGTAGTGAGAACCAGTTGTTTCCTCCAAGACTGTCCATGATATCTTGAACACGTGGAATGGGCTGTCGGTCGGGGGTTGTTTTCCGATTTAATTCTCTGTAGTCAATACACAACCGCAAGCTACCATCCTTTTTCCGGACGCAGACCACTGGTGAGGAATACGACGAGTTTGACTGTTTAACCCATCCTTGGGCAATGAGATCGTGTAGGTAATCCTTCATCTCTTTGTACAGGGGACGCGGTACTGACTGGTAAGTGCGTGCGACTGGGATCGTGTCTGTTAGTTTGATAGTCAACTGCAGCCCATCTATGCAGCCAATGTCATCATCGGATTTTGAAAAGGAAGCTGCTTCCTCTCTCAGCATCTGTCTTACAATTTGTCTTCTCGACTCACTGAGATGGCTTAAGTCCAGCGGTGGTTCCCATGCGATGTCAGAGTTATGGCTGGTTTCATTTGTTATTTGATTGACCCTCACAGAAGTTAAGTCAGGTCCCTCACAAGTAGCAGTTGGATACACTGCCTGTACAGGTTGCACTGTGCCTATGACCATCTTGCCTGCTAACAGTAGGTCATGATCCGTAGGGTTCTGTACACTGACAATTATGTGGGGAGATGTATGTTGTCGCAGTGTTACAATCGTCTCACAGAACTCCAACCCCTCCACCCACTGTGGGTTAACGTCAGGCTCAAAAATTAGCAATGTATTTCCTTTTGGTCGGTGTGACTGCACTCTGCATTCAATTTGTACTGATGTGTGTTTGGGCACATGAACATTTTCTTTTTTTGTTTTGACTAAATATTCACATGTCGCGTCTGCATGAACTTGCTCAATGAAAGCTTGAACTTTTTCTCTTTCCACTGATTCATTGGTGATTGGCTGAGTTAATTCCTTGTTGTTCATCATTTGCTCAATCACGTTGTATCCAATGATAGGATGACGAAGCTCTCTGCCCTTCATTACCAACACAGGTATGACCAGTTCTTTTGTTTTCACTTCATTTGATGCCAATCCAAAAGTCACTTCCACCCACCCTGCATAAGGTATGTCCTGTCCGTTTGCCGCCACAAGGCAGAGTCCTTCAGGCGCATCAATTACCTCTGCAACATTTCTCAGTGTGATATTTGGTAAGTGCTTGTTTTTCCACAGTTCATCCACTATACACACTTGAGATCCGGTGTCCCATAATGCATCAACAAGCTGGCCTTGGATGTAACACTGTACAAGACATTGCTTCCCTACAAGAGAAGTACCCATAGACCGTTTTTCTTTCGATTTCCTTTTTGGCATGGCAGAATTTATAATAACATTGGAGGACTGATTGCATTGTTTCTTATTTTCCTTCCAGTGATTCGATTGACAGGCTTTAGAGCAATACAATGTTTGTTTACCAGTCTCACAGTGTCTCAATATGAGGTCAGGGCGGATGGTGCCACAAAATGAACAGCTTTGAGGGGACCCTTCCATCGCACTGGTCACTGCCTGTCCCGCGGCCGTGACCCGTCCTCGTTTAAAGAACCATCTCTATGTGTCATGGGCATCCGTGCTCGACAGCCAGCTGAGAAATGGTCGCTACCACCACACTTGTAACAGTGACTACAGTAGACATCCAATCCACTTTGTTGACATGCAAAGCATTTCCTTAGTCGAGTTGCAGGAGGGTGATAGCGTTGTGCTGGGAGCCACTGTGGTCGTGGAACTGTCTCTCTCCTCTGGTCATAAGGCTGCCAGTAATATTGAGGTGGGTATTGAGTCTGTGCAGGGTATTGAGTCTGTGGCGGGGACGCGCTAGTTAGAGGGGGGCACTGAGTGGACATGACCTGAGGTTGCTTGATTGACTCTTTAATTTGAGATACCTCCGCACTGAGGTCTTTCAACAGTGCCATGCCTGAACGCATTTCTCTCAGCTCACTTAAGATCTGAAGTTCGGTCTTCTCTGGATTGTGCTGAGGTGGTGTTTTTCCCTTTTTCTCCATGGTGGTATCACTGGATTGAACTGTGTGTACTTTAGTGGTGCATGGCTGGACGAGTTTCTTTTTACTTTGGCGCTCAGCTTCGTGGGCGCACGCCAGATTGACTTTATCAAAGAGTAGTCCGTCACTTACATCAGTTTGGGTCAAATAGGGTCGCAGATCACCTCTAATGCTGTCATTCTGTAGGCCTGTCAGGATAGTGTGGAGAAACATGCTTTGGACTAGCTTTGGGTCATACTTCAAACTGGATTCGGCCTCCTGTGAAGCAAACAGAATCTTTTGTCTTAAATCCAGACAGCGGACAAGAAAGCTTTGCAGGGTCTCTCTGCTGCTCTGTACCTCTGAGGTAAGTTGTTTATACAGCTCAGTGGCACCCTTTTCTTGGAAATGAGCTCTGTGAATCTGTCTTAATGTGGGCAGTGTAAGGTTTGTCTTTCCCTCTAGGTAGCTACGAAGCTGCATGCCTGGTGCAATTGCTCGGATTACAGCATCAACAATTTCAAGCTCAGAGAAACCTCTGCTCCGTCCATGTTCAATTTGGTGAGCTAGACTTGAGAAGGAGAGTTTATCTTTTTGCCCAGGTTCACCTATCTGTCCAGATATTTTAAACTCTCTGCTCCATGTTGACATAACTGGTCGTGTCGACGCTGAGGGCCAATTTAGGTTGGTAGTTTGTGTTTTTGAGCTTTGCTGTGTGTCATAGCTTAGCTGAATGTTTGTGTATGTGTGGTGTGGGACACTAACATTCTGCTGTGTGCTTGTAACAGTGTTATGTTTTTGTTCAATTAGTTTTTGCAAGGCTAACTGCAATGTATCAATTTATTTTTGTAGCTTTTCTTGCTCTGTGACCTGCACTACTGAGTCTACAGTCACGCTCTGAGCCACCTGTGCTGTCTGTTGCTCAGAGATATTTTCACCCCCCTGTTGAAGTTCACAAATTTTGTCTCTTACACACAAAAGTTCTGACATGCCCTCATCTTCCAGTTCTTCTAACCCCTCCCTTTCAAGATGTCTCACAAGCACAGAAACTTTTGTCGATATCATGTTCAATATGCAGAAAATCACACAATTTCACAAGGTTTTCTCTTGATAGTGAATACAATGCTCCTATCACTTCAAGTCTTAAGTCCTCTAACTGATCCATGGTTCACTTGGGCTGTGGGTGTGTGCAGTGTGTGATGCAGAAAGCAGTCTTAGCTGGTCGGAAAATGGCAATGTTCCGGGTATCAACGATCAACCTCAGATAGCACGCACGGTTCTTCCGGACTCAACGTGGACGCCAGACGTTCTCACTCTGTTCTCCTCAGCCGCAAGTCAGAATGAATGACACTGGAGGTAGACCATCATCTATGGACGCCAACCTTCACTGCATTTCAATCCCAGCGGGGCCTCCAAAATGTAGCACCCTAACCACCTGATTAGGGGAGATAAAGAGTCAATAAAAGACACAGGACACGGAGCTGCTGCAATATCTTCTGAGTCTCTGTATTGTCTCACATTAATGCAGATATTTCTGCATTCTCATATATCAATGAAAAGTATAACAACATATCTCTTTTAGAGAAAAACAATACAAAAAAATATAGAATTACTCACATATAGTTTCTCAGATACTGTTTCCATCAATTAAACAAATAATTTCAATACAAACTTGAATTACAATGCATATTAATAATACGTACTGCATATTACATACAATATTCACATATGATACTTTACATTTTAAACATATGTGCCGTTTACCATATCTTCAACTCATTTAAACTTCTTAAATTAGCTCAGGAATTATAGCATATTAGCAAAACTAATTATCTCTTTACACTCCATTAGCATGAACACATATTACTTTCTCTTATGAACCAACAGATTCCTTTTCTTTAAGCACTATCACCTGTAACTTAACTGTTAAATTAGTTCACAATAACACCAATATTATGGTATTAATTCACTCCGTTTTCACATTTCTATGACCGCATGGTCTCTGCCATCAGTTTAGCATTCACCAGTTGTACATGTGATACACACGCGGGAAACTTGAACCGAACTTTTAGACATATATATACACAATGAATACACTTCAAACAATGACACTTGCCATTTTTCACAGCCTTGACTTATATAAAGTGTATTTTCACTACAATTTAGTAATATCATACCTGATTAGGGGAGATAAAGAGTCAATAAAAGACACAGGACACGGAGCTGCTGCAATATCTTCTGAGTCTCTGTATTGTCTGAGCAGCGCGCCCCTCCCCCAGCAGGTGAAAATCCCCAAGGCAAAAATAATCAAATGATCAATCATCCATACTAGGCAAGGAATACCAATCGCCATCATCCAAAATCATACACTGTGCATTAATGACATTCAGTTTATTTTTCAATGACGACATATTGATGACACTAATTATTACTAGTTTTATATATTTTTATAACCACCACATATACAGTATCATATACTTGTATGAAAAAAAAAAAAAAAAATCATATACATATACTGACATGACTGTTGACTTTTAACTGACAGATTGATCTTGAGTTGTTGGAACTCAATCTACAGAAAGTTAGTTGACAATTGAAAGTTAGTCGCCAATTGGTTAATAACCTGTTGCAAAATAACATTGACAGTCAACACCCAGATAGCAAAATTGGTGTGGCCCAGATCCGGCCCACACTTGACACTTTCATCTGGCCCACATACCGCGTGGAATGATGGCACTTGGGCGGTCCGCTCCTGTTTGCCAAATTTGGGCCACAATTAAGCCATAACAATGCCGCATGTCAGCCGTAAACAAAACAAATGAAGCAGAACTGGCCCATATCTGGCCCAGACACTACAGTTGCTGTGGCCCAGATCCGGCCCACACTTGACACTTTCATCTGGCCCACATACCGCGTGGAATGATGGCACTTGGGCGGTCCGCTCCTGTTTGCCAGATGTGGGCCACAATTAAGCCATAGCAATGCCGCATGTCAGCCATAAACAAAATAAATGAAGCCAAATTGGCCCACATCTGGCCCAGACACCAAAGTTGCTGTGGCCCAGATCCGGCAAACAGGAGCGGACCGCCCACGTGCCATCATTCCACGCGGTATGTGGGCCAGATGAAAGTGTCAAGTGTGGGCCAGATCTGGGCCACAGCAACTTTGGTGTCTGGGCCAGATACGGGCCAGTTCTGCTTCATTTGTTTTGTTTACGGCTGACATGCGGCATTGCTATGGCTTAATTGTGGCCCACATCTGGCAAACAGGAGCGGACCGCCCAAGTGCCATCATTCCACGCGGTATGTGGGCCAGATGAAAGTGTCAAGTGTGGGCCGGATCTGGGCCACAGCAACTTTGGTGTCTGGGCCAGATACGGGCCAGTTCTGCTTCATTTGTTTTGTTTACGGCTGACATGCGGCATTGCTATGGCTTAATTGTGGCCCACATCTGGCAAACAGGAGCGGACCGCCCAAGTGCCATCATTCCACGCGGTATGTGGGTCAGATGAAAGTGTCAAGTGTGGGCCGGATCTGGGCCACAGCAACTTTGGTGTCTGGGCCAGATATGGGCCAGTTCTGCTTAATTTGTTTTGTTTACGGCTGACATGCGGCATTGCTATGGCTTAATTGTGGCCCACATCTGGCAAACAGGAGCGGACCGCCCAAGTGCCATCATTACACGCGGTATGTGGGCCAGATGAAAGTGTCAAGTGTGGGCCGGATCTGGGCCACAGCAACTTTGGTGTCTGGGCCAGATATGGGCCAGTTCTGCTTCATTTGTTTTGTTTACGGCTGACATGCGGCATTGCTATGGCTTAATTGTGGCCCACATCTGGCAAACAGGAGCGGACCGCCCAAGTGCCATCATTCCACGCGGTATGTGGGTCAGATGAAAGTGTCAAGTGTGGGCCGGATCTGGGCCACAGCAACTTTGGTGTCTGGGCCAGATATGGGCCAGTTCTGCTTCATTTGTTTTGTTTACGGCTGACATGCGGCATTGCTATGGCTTAATTGTGGCCCACATCTGGCAAACAGGAGCGGACCGCCCAAGTGCCATCATTACACGCGGTATGTGGGCCAGATGAAAGTGTCAAGTGTGGGCCGGATCTGGGCCACAGCAACTTTGGTGTCTGGGCCAGATATGGGCCAATTCTGCTTCATTTGTTTTGTTTACGGCTGACATGCGGCATTGCTATGGCTTAATTGTGGCCCACATCTGGCAAACAGGAGCGGACCGCCCAAGTGCCATCATTCCACGCGGTATGTGGGCCAGATGAAAGTGTCAAGTGTGGGCCGGATCTGGGCCACAGCAACTTTGGTGTCTGGGCCAGATATGGGCCAGTTCTGCTTCATTTGTTTTGTTTATGGCTGACATGTGGCATTGCTATGGCTTAATTGTGGCCCAAATCTGGCAAACAAGAGCGGACCGCCCATGTGCCATCATTCCACGCGGTATGTGGGCCAGATGAAAATGATGGCACTTGGGCGGTCCGCTCCTGTTTGCCAGATTTGGGCCACAATTAAGCCATAGCAATGCCACATGTCAGCCATAAACAAAACAAATGAAGCAGAACTGGCACAAATCTGAGCCACAGTTCATTTTAATTCGGGCCCAGATTCGACACCTTGTATGTATACCTGAAATGATAGCACTTGGGTGGTCCACTCCTGTTTAACAGATCTGGGCCACAAGCAGGCCATTTGTTCAGCCACATATTAGCCAAGAATTAACTAAATAAGCCTTAAATGTGTGTTTTTGTGTGTGCATGCTGTGCCATTAAAACTTTGGGAAACTCAGTGACTGAATATCACTGACACTAAGTGAACTCTGCATCAACAATATCCAACATACAGAAAAGAGAAATGTAAAAATGGTCCCTCTTTATGTTAAGATAAGTTACAACAGATGATTCAAACACATTTCTGAAAACAATTGCATCATTTATTAATATTGCCAAAGAACAACCCAACCCACATTTTCAAAACTGGAAAGCAATCTAAACAAAAAAAAAAACACCAACAATAAACAAACACGATATATGCATAGAAAGCATAGTAAAAACTAAATAAAAGCAAAACATGTTTCCAGTAGCCTTGGTCATCCAAAAAAACAAACAGACAACACAGAAGTTAACACACTACAAAAATTTAGCAAATTGATCCATCCAAAATTATAGAATTTGACCTCCTTGACTGGGCCCATCTGCATCATGGCAATCTTGCAAGCCTTTATTGGATACACAAATGAAAAAAAAAAAAACTGTTGAATCAGTAACAGAACGCTGATAATATAATAGTGTTGAAGTACAAAACAAACACACACACAACTACTTAGAAGCCAAATTAAATAAAAAAGCCCTAAACAAAATATAATTAAAAAATAAAAGAAATAAATACAAAACAAAAAAAGCAGGCACTGTAGTGAGAGATGCGTTCAGGAATTACCTGCGTCTATACACCGTCTATTTACTAATAGTGAAGCTGCAAGTTTTAAAAACTTTAAAAACGGCTGTCTCTGTGCTTTAATCAAAGCAGCACATTAATATTGAATGGTGAATAAATGGACTGGAACTACCAGTGCATTAAACAGTTTGGTAACACTGTAAGGTCTTATTTGTTAACATTAGTTAATGTATTAACTAGTATTAACTAACATTAACTAGGCTACATTATGTATTAAGCTTTCTTAAAGTTACAGTCAATCATTGTTTGATCATGTTAGTTCACAGTGCATTAACTAATGTTAACAAATACAACTTTTGATTTTAGTAATGCATTAGTAAGCATCACAATTAGCATTAATTACAATTAATAAATACTAGGGGTGGAACGGTACACAGAAGTCATGGTTCGGTTCATACCTCGGTTCGGACATCACGGTTCGGTACGAGTTCTGTACAATGGAGGGAAAAGCAAAACAAAAATGTAGAAAGCAATTTTTTTTTTCTTGTGCATGTCTGTAGGCTGTACCACCAAAGGAAAATAAGTGTCTTAAAGGAGAACTCCGGTCAATTTTAACATTGAGCTCATTTTTTTGTAAATTTGGAGTGCTGTCAGTACAGAGAACAACGACAAAAATCGGTGTTGCCTACACCGAGTTATTCTATTTCAAATTTGCACCCTGTTGACTTCAATGGGGCAAGTTTTAAACCTGCTTTTAGCCTCTTAACATCCTTGATGTGTCATTACAAGTGCACCAGCCATGTGAGTGATTTTATTCAGAGTGAATTTATTCTCCACTGTTGCTTAGTTACTAGGGCTGTCACTTTACGTTCGAAAATCGATTGCACAATCGATCGGACCAACCAACACAAGTTTCGAAAACGAATAGGGAATCGATTTTAACGGTCTTTTCTCGGAACGCGTCCAGCTCGTCACGATACGCCCGCAGCGAACGTGCATCACACAGCAACTCTGACAAACACACATTATACTTCTGCATAATGTTTCTATTTTTACTACAAAAATGTGAATTCTGCCGGTATTCAGACAGTCTCATGCATACAGATACAGATTCAGGCTACGATCAACAATCGCCACGTAGGCAACATTTGTTTGGCTTTTCTAACCGTAAACACAGGCATGTTGAAGACTGCAGTAATGTTTTTCATTGATGTTATGGCAGTCCACTCTGCTTATTGCTTTTTCGAGAATGTTGCACTCCTGTTTGTCATTGTGCACGAAACTTCACGCCAATAAATCAACAGGAATATTGCTGACTTGTGTGCGTCTCAAGCGCCCTCTTTACGTTCGTCCTAATGCCTGTTAGTTGTCCGTGGATTTGCCCATATTTGGCGTTTAAAATGGAAATGTCTTTAGACATGGAAAATCTATTTTACAATCGATTCAATGAACACGTCTCAAAAATCGAACAGGATTTTTTTCACAAAAGTGACAGCCCTATTAGTTACCTATGATCACGCGTGTGAACTCGACAATCGACTACTGTGGACTTCGACCGAAAACAGGATGTAAATACAGGTATGTGCGCTGGCTGAATTAACATCACTTTTATTCATATCTTTCTCATCTACTGCAGTCAGATTCACCCGTGTTCACTCTGAAGGAATCACTCACATGGCTGTGCACTTGTAATGACACATCAAGGATGTTAAGAGGCTAAAAGCAGGTTTAAAACTTGCCCCATTGAAGTCAACAGGGTGCAAATTTTAAAGAGGATAACACGGTGTAGGCAACACCGATTTTTGTTGTTGTTCTCTGTACTGACAGCACTCCAAATTTACAAAAAAATGAGCTCAATGTTAAAATTGACCGGAGTTCTCCTTTAAGCCTTGTATTTTAAAAAAAAATGTTTTATTAATAAAGTAAAGGCATAGAACCAGTTTATTTGTAGTGCATTGACAATAGTTTTATATAATTAGTTTATTAATTAAATTAATAAAAAGACAAAAAGAACTTGAGATGTGTTTTGTAATTGTACCTGAATGAATTTAAAATAAATTTGCTACATTTCAGATCAATATATTTGTTTTCCTTAAAATTTTAATGAACACTAACTTTATTCTCATGTTAATTATAATACATAATTTATTTCTGTATAAAATAATACTACCATTAAAAACACATTTGATTTTCTTTTTTTAATCAATGTAGAATGTGTAACTTAAAAATAAACAGATTACTGCTCTGTTTATTTTTAGGACAAGAAATGAAAACCAATGCAATATGATGAATGTCCAAAAGATGGCACCCACAGACTGTTTTTAAATGGGGTTGGATAAATATTTTTTGCTTTTAAACAGTGTGTGTGTGTGTGTGAGAGAGAGAGAGAGAGAGAGAGAGAGAGAGAGAGAGAGAGAGAGAGAGAGAGACAGAGAGAGAGAGAGAGAGAGAGAGAGAGAGAGAGAAAGAGAGAGAGATTTTGGTTGGGTGACAGTTGTAGGTTACAGTTTGACAAGAGTTTACAGTTTGACAAAAGCACAATGTTGTGTTTTATTGCGAGTGTACACAAATATAAGGAAACACTTTGCAGTTTGAATGATGTCCTGTATGAACAAAATGATGGAGTATGTTTTTATGTTTCCACTGTTCGATCGCGCCCACGCCTCGATCTCTCTCTCACACACACACGCACACAACATATTCCAGCATTGCAATCTTGACATCGCAGCCTGTTCATTATAGACACAGAGCTTCAGAGCTAAGGCGGAGCTACAGATTAGGTGTCCCTAAAGAACCCGCGTATCTAACAGTAGTTCCGCATTACATTAATTAATTTCCACGCAAGTTTTATTTATTTTTATACCGTGTATTTTCCGTGTATATTCATGCACCAAACCATGACGCCCGTACCGTTACGGTTCAATACGAATACATGTACCGTTCCACCCCTAATAAATACTGTAGAAGAATTGTTCATGCCACATGTTAACTAAAGTAGTTAACTAATGTTAACTTGTAAAGTGTTACAAATGGCTACACCTTGCAGCCAATCAGAATAAAGTATTCAGACAGACCATGGTATTATACACAATAGCAAAAACACAATGTAACTGACTTACTGGTGTCTTGGACCCTCCTCCGTTTTTCTTTCTCTTCTCCCTCCGTCTCGGTCACTTGCAAGATGAAGCCATTTTTTAATAAATGATTCGATCTCTTGATCGGTGGCCGCAGCTGTCAGTCTGTTGTTTCTGACAGTTCCTAAAAAAATATAACATTGTAAATGCAAGGATGGACTACACAACTTTTAAAGTCTTAGGACCCAATTAGGTAACACAAGCATTAGCGCATAGTTAATGCATAGTTAGCCAGCGCCAATGTAAAGAACATTTTGGCCATGGCCAAGGACACTCTTTGCTTCCAGATGTCCAAAAGGAACAAGTTTGATGCCTGCTAGGAAGATCGGACTGCGTCAAAAAATGGAAATCACATTATGAAATAAATGTTTATCTCCAAAACACATTGGCCACAATTATTGGCACCTCTAGATTTTGTTTACGAGTAAAATATCTCAGAAGTATATTCCTATTAATATTGATCTTTTTTAGCACACCAGGGTGACTAGAAGTGCCTCTAAGAAAATATCTAAAGAATTGAAAATCCCCATTTTGACCATCAGGGCAATAATTAAGAAGTTATAATCAACTAATGATGTTACGAATCTGCCTGGAAGAGGACGTGTGTCTATATTGTCTTAATGGACGGTGAGGAGGAGAGTTTGAGTGGCCAAAGACTCTTCAAGGATCACAGATGGAGAATTGCAGAGATTAGTTGAGTCTTGGGGTCAGAAAGCCTAAAAAAAAAAAAATTAAACAACCCCTACATCCCCACATGTTGTTTGGGAGGGTTTCAAGAAAAATCCTCCTCGCTCCGCTAAAATTAAACTCCAGCATATTCAGTTGTCAGACATGACTGGAACTTCAAAAGGGACCGTATTCTATGGTCAGATGAAACAAAAAAAGGGGCTTTTTGGCAGCAAATGCACTAGATGTGTTTTAAACTGTAGGCTATTTTATTCCCACCAGCAGTTTTCTGTAGCAAATCACATTGACACGTTATTAAGGTGAAAACATCCTGACTCAAAACAGTAAATGACAAAAAAAACAAAAAAACAAAAAACAAAGCAGCCACCTAACGTTAATTTTATAATTAGCCTACTAGGGTATAATAAAAATGTGAAATACATAGAGGAATAGCCTAATACCTGAACCAACTTTTAAATAGTCTACCTGAACCCAAAACATCTATTATTGTTACTTTGTAATCATCTCATAAAAGCTTTTATTGTAAGAAAAAGCATGTAGTTTTTTTTTTTTTTAATTTGTGCATTATTCCTAGGGTTAATGAAACATTGCTGTCACAAAGTAATACAACTAGTGCAGTATTATGTCCAATGTATATAAACATGAATGTCAAATTACACTATAATATATATTTATCTTTTCATTGTTGTGCCAAAATAAGACACGAGATAATACTTTAACCGTGCAGAACTGACTAAAGGTTGGGAGAGTGATAGGGAGCAACATGAGCAAATCTAAATGTAACGTTAATGGCGCGCCGAGCAATCGATACTTGTTCATTTCGCATTCGTGACAACCGATCTAGCTTAGAGTTGAACTGCCAAAATAATGTAACTTCGAATAGAAATGATTCCATCGACTCTATATAACACAACATGCAGACTCCAACTTGATATAACGAAGCAATCGCTAACAAAAAGAAACATTTATCTATTATGTCTTACCTTGACTTTTTGCAGTAGCCTACCGGTATCCGTCCTCCGTCCTCCTGACAATCCTCTGACGTTTTGGTTCTGAGCGCCTTTTTCACGCTTTCCGGCATCGTTTAAATTTAAAGGGCCGTGAACTGGAAAATCGTCCGTTAGATTTTTTTTCTTCACAGACAACTGCAAATGCAGTAAATATTATATTTAAACATAATAGATCTCTAATCAGCAAAAAAGTGGGAACATTTTGTCATGAATACAGGGCTTTGAAAATGTATTCAAGAAAAAATATCAAAATAATATTTTCTCATAGCAGGTTCTGCTGATTTGTCATCTTCATTTAATTGTATTTCATCACTTATAGTGTCAATTAGTATTATCATTTTTTAATATTTAATAAAGATTGTTTATAGCCTAAAGATGACAGTTGTATAAATGTAAATTATATTTTGCCAGAAATGTAAGAAAAATGTAAGGTTTATTTAGAATAAAATATTATATATATATATATATATATATATATATATTAAAAAATTATAATACTAATTGACACTATAAGTGATGAAATACAATTAAATGAAGATGAAGATATATATATATATATATATATATATATATATATATATATATATATATATATATATATATATATATATAATGAAATACAATTAAATGAAGATGAAGATATATATAAAATATTTTACATATTTAAGTATTTTAAGGGAGTTTAAAATATTACCCTTTGTGGGGGCACTTTGACACACCTAGGAACAGTGAATCACAACCTCAATGTCCCCTTATATTCTCCACAACAAATCCTGTACATTTGTTATAAAAATAGCCAAATAATAGTTTTGTCATAATTTTAAGTCATCTTGAGGCCCCAGTGGAAGTTTGTCCAGGTCTGCTCTAGAAGTTAGATGACACTGCAAGATAAGCAAGGTTACACCGAGTAGGCTACAACATGTTCCTGGCTCAACATCTTTGTTGATCCTGGAACAGCATTCGACCAATTAGATTTGAAGTTTGCAGTTATGTCAAGTTTAGGCTTACAACCATGCTTTTAGATCAATGTTATTATCATTTCCCTCTGATTGTAGGTTTAGGGTTAGGGTTAGGGTTAGGACTATTTTTATGGACAGGAATGATATTGCTACAAAATGTTACATGTTACATGTATGTTACAACAAAATATATTGATACAGGAGCATGTACTTGGTAAAATCATTGTGCCCCAAGCTTTGCACAAACAGCAACTAAAGTATCTTCTTGCACATCCCAAAACCATAAAAAGTCTTCATAACTTTGAACCTAGACACTTGAACTTTTCTAGACACTCTACCTACAAAACATATGTTAGCAATAGCATATATGTCATAGATGTAAGTACATGTAGCCTCACATCCAGCCTAAGGCCCCGTCCACACTACTGCGTTTTCGTTTAAAAACGGAGACCTTTTGCTCCGTTTGCACCTCCCGTCCACACTAAAACGGCAAAAACGGAGACCCAAAACGGAGAAGTTTAGAAACGCTGCCGACCCGTTTTTCGTTTTGAATCTCCGGAGTGCGTTTTAGTGTGGACGGGTCAAAACGGAGGACTTCAGAAACGATGACGTAGTAGAGGCTCACGCTCGGCTCTATGATTGGGTGTCGTCAGTCATGGCGTATATCTTTGCTAGCAGCTGTTGTCCAAGTAAATTCTGCATTTTACAATGCTATAACTGCCTACATGCGCCGGAGGCAAGCTATTATTCGAGCGATCTGTGACAATTCCCTTGTGCAGCGGCGGTATCGACCGTACATGGAGCGTCGGTTTTGGGTTAACCCGGGAAGAACCAGCGCATGGTGGGATCATTTTATCAATGAAGTTGTGTTTACACCGGCACGCGCATGCCCAGTGTTGGTGAATGGTCACGTGATCCGCGTTTTCAGTCGTTTTAATGTGGATGGAAACCAATTCTAAAATACGCAGCTAAAATGCTGGTGTGGACGGAGATCGTATTCGTTTTAATTCTCCGTTTTTAAACGAAAACGCAGTAGTGTGGACGGGGCATAAGTGTCTGCTCCATCCATACCAAAAAAATATTGTTAAATGTTGTTAAATTAAAAAAAAATATTCAGGCCATTACAGTTTAAAACTTTGTCCCTTTTAAGCTAAATTAGCCATTTTCAGAAGTGTTGCATCCAATCCAGAAATGGACTTACCACGTAGGTTTTAATTTTTGGGAAACACAAAGAATATTTGCCACGTTGATATGCCGTATATATTTCCCAAACGTGGCCCAAAATGTAATTAATTATTTGGGCAATATTTGCCATGTCATATGTGGGCCACTTTTGCCTCACATCCAGATGAGATAGTGCTCACTGAGCCATATCTTTGCCAAAACTGACCCAGATATGTTTTAAGATAAATGGGTCACATTTGCAGCATTATATGTGGGCCACTTTTGGCTCACACCCAGATGAGCCAGTGCTCACAGAGCCATATCTTTGCCAAATCTGGCCCAGATATGTTTTAAGAAAACTGGGCCACATTTGCTGAAACATATGTGGGCCATTTTTGGTTTACATCCAGATCAGTCATTGTCGATTGTGCCACGTTTTTGCCATAGGTGGCCCACATTTGGCTTGTGATATATGGGCCACATTCATTATTTATCATATGGGCCACTTTTGGCTCACATCCATATGAGCCAGTGCTACTGAACCATATCTTAGCCCAAACTGGCCAAGATATGTTTTAAGATAACTGGGCCACATTTGGATCATCATATGTGGGCCACTTTTGGCTCACACCCAGATGAGCCAGTGCTCACTAAGCCATATCTTTGCCAAAACTGGCCCAGATGTGTTTTAAGATAACTGGGCCACATTTGGATCATCATATGTGGGCCACTTTTGGCTCACACCCAGATGAGCAAGTGCTCACTGAGCCATATCTTCGCCAAAACTGGCCCAGATGTGATTTAAGATAACTGGGCCACATTTGCAGCATTATATGTGGGCCACTTTTGGTTCACACCCAGATGAGCCAGAGCTCACTGAGCCATATCATTGCCAAAACTGGCCCAGATATGTTTTAAGATAACTGGGCCACATTTGGATCATCATATGTGGGCCACTTTTGTCACATGTCTGTTCTGTCTTGTGCTGCACATGGGTGTTTGTTGTTTTGTGCCATGTGCTCTCCTGTCTATTGTCTAGCCCCTCCCATCTTGTTATCTGATTATTGGTTAATTTGTCCCACCTGTCTGTCTCGTTACCCTCCTTTGTTGTTCCCCTATTTAGCCTCCTTGTGTTTGTAGTCTTGTGCTGGTTCGTTGTCCGAGTTACCTGTCTTTGATGTTCCTGTCTGTTGATTATCTGAGTTCTGAGTTTTCTGTATTTTTGTCTGTGTTTGTTAATTAAATCTCCTCTGCACTTGAATCCTCGTCTCTCGCTCACTCGCCCCGTGACAGAACGAACCAGCCAAAATGTGGATTCAGCGGAGCGAGATTTTTTCTTCAGAGGAGGAGAAGGGAAATTCCATTTCCCTATTTGAATATTTCTCCAGATGTGTTCAGAGGACTTTGGAGGAGGAGAGCACCATGTCAGACGGTGATCAGATCGGAGGAGGTGGTCCGGTGGTCCGGAGACGGAGGAGGAGAAGGAAGACCTCCTCTGTGACTATTCCGAGTCTGTTCACGTCACGTCTGCCGGGCCTGTGTCTTCGGACAAGATGGCCGCTACAGAGACTGTTCACGTCACGCCTGCCGAGCCTGTGTCTTCGGACAAGATGGCCGCCGCCGAGCCTGTTCACGTCACGCCTGCCGAGCCTGTGTCTTCGGACAAGATGGCCGCCGCCGCGAGTGTTCACGTCACGTCTGCCAAGCCTGTGTCCCCTGACAAGATGGCCGCCGCCGAGAGTGTCCACGTCACACCTGTCGAGCCTGTGTCCTCTGACAAGATGGCCGCCGTCGAGCCTGTGTCTGTTCCTGAGCCTGAGCCGGTGGTGTCTGTTCCTGAGCCTGAGCCGGTGGTGTCTGTTCCTGAGCCTGAGCCGGTGGTGTCTGTTCCTGAGCCTGAGCCGGTGGTGTCTGTTCCTGAGCCTGAGCCGGTGGTGTCTGTTCCTGAGCCTGAGCCGGTGGTGTCTGTTCCTCAGCCTGAGCCGGTGGTGTCCGTTCCTGTTCCTGAGCCGGTGGTGTCCGTTCCTGTTCCTGAGCCGGTGGTGTCTGTTCCTGTTCCTGAGCCGGTGGTGTCTGTTCCTGTTCCTGAGCCGGTGGTGTCTGTTCCTGTTCCTGAGCCGGTGGTGTCTGTTCCTGTTCCTGAGCCGGTGGTGTCTGTTCCTGTTCCTGAGCCGGTGGTGTCTGTTCCTGTTCCTGAGCCGGTGGTGTCTGTTCCTGTTCCTGAGCCGGAGCCAGTGTCTGTTCCTGTGTCTTTGTCTGTGTCTTTGTCTGTGTCTTTGTCTGTGTCTTTGTCTGTGTCTTTGTCTGTGTCTTTGTCTGTTCCTGAACCGGAGCCTGTGGTGCCAGTTCCAGTGCTTGAGCCGGTGGTGCCAGTTCCAGTGCCTGAGCCTGTGGTGCCAGTTCCAGTGCCTGAGCCTGTGGTGCCAGTTCCAGTGCCTGAGCCTGTGGTGCCAGTTCCAGTGCCTGAGCCTGTGGTGCCAGTTCCAGTGCCTGAGCCGGTGGTGCCAGTTCCAGTGCCTGAGCCGGTGGTGCCAGTTCCAGTGCCTGAGCCGGTGGTGCCAGTTCCAGTGCCTGAGCCGGTGGTGCCAGTTCCAGTGCCTGAGCCTGTGGTGCCAGTTCCAGTGCCAGTGCCTGAGCCTGTGGTGCCAGTTCCAGTGCCTGAGCCTGTGGTGCCAGTTCCAGTGCCTGAGCCGGTGGTGCCAGTTCCAGTTCCTGAGCCGTTGGCGTCTGTTCCAGTTCCTGCGCCCTGGCCGCCCGAGGGGTCGTCTCCGGCCGCCCGAGGGAAAGTCTCCGCCCTGGCCGCCCGAGGGAAAGTCTCCGCCCTGGCCGCCCGAGGGAAAGTCTCCGCCCTGGCCGCCCGAGGGAAAGTCTCCGCCCTGGCCGCCCGAGGGAAAGTCTCCGCCCTGGCCGCCCGAGGGAAAGTCTCCGCCCTGGCCGCCGGATGGACTGTTCGCTTTGCCCCGGCCGCCCGACGGTCTGTTCGCTTCGCCCCGGCCACCCGATGTACTGCTTGTTTCGCCCCGGCCACCAGATGGACTGTTTGCTTCGCCCTGTTCCCCCGATGTACTGTCTGTGTCACCCTGGCCCCTTTGAGTCTGTTACCCCCTGTTTCTGTTTCCCTTCTTGGACCTGGCCTCCCGTCCCTCCCGTCCCGCCCTGGTCTGTCCCTCCCGTCCCTAGTGGAGCGTCTGGTAGCCGCTCCTTAAGGAGGGGGTAATGTCACGTGTCTGTTCTGTCTTGTGCTGCACATGGGTGTTTGTTGTTTTGTGCCATGTGCTCTCCTGTCTATTGTCTAGCCCCTCCCATCTTGTTATCTGATTATTGGTTAATTTGTCCCACCTGTCTGTCTCGTTACCCTCCTTTGTTGTTCCCCTATTTAGCCTCCTTGTGTTTGTAGTCTTGTGCTGGTTCGTTGTCCGAGTTACCTGTCTTTGATGTTCCTGTCTGTTGATTATCTGAGTTCTGAGTTTTCTGTATTTTTGTCTGTGTTTGTTAATTAAATCTCCTCTGCACTTGAATCCTCGTCTCTCGCTCACTCGCCCCGTGACAACTTTTGGCTCACACCCAGATGAGCCAGTGCTCACTAAGCCATATCTTTGCCAAAACTGGCCCAGATGTGTTTTAAGATAACTGGGCCACATTTGGATCATCATATGTGGGCCACTTTTTGCTCACACCCAGATGAGCAAGTGCTCACTGAGCCATATATTCGCAAAAAAACTGGCCCAGATGTGATTTAAGATAACTGGGCCACATTTGCAGCATTATATGTGGGCCACTTTTGGTTCACACCCAGATGAGCCAGAGCTCACTGAGCCATATCATTGCCAAAACTGGCCCAGATGTGTTTTAAGATAACTGGGCCACATTTGCAGCATTATATGTGGGCCACTTTTGGCTCACACCCAAATGAGCCAGTGCTCACTGAGCCATATCTTTGCCCAAACTGGCCCAGATGTGTTTTAAGATCACTGGGCCACATTTGCAGTATTATATGTGGGCCACTTTTGGCTCACACCCAGATGAGCCAGTGCTCACTGAGCCATATCTTTGCCCAAACTGGCCCAGATGTGTTTTAAGATAACTGGGCCACATTTGGAGGATCAAATGTGGGCCACTTTTGGCTCACACCCAGATGAGCCAGTGTTCACTGAGCCATATCATTGCCAAAACCGGCCCAGATATGTTTTAAGATAACTGGGCCACATTTGCAGCATTATATGTGGGCCACTTTTGGCTCACACCCAGATGAGCCAGTGCTCACTGAGCCATATCTTTGCCCAAACTGGCCCAGATGTGTTTTAAGATAACTGGGCCACATTTGGAGGATCAAATGTGGGCCACTTTTGGCTCACACCCAGATGAGCCAGTGTTCACTAAACCATATCATTGCCAAAACTGGCCCAGATATGTTTTAAGATAACTGGGCCACATTTGCAGCATTATATGTGGGCCACTTTTGGCTCACACCCAGATGAGCCAGTGCTCACTGAGCCATATCTTTGCCCAAACTGGCCCAGATGTGTTTTAAGATAACTGGGCCACATTTGGAGGATCAAATGTAGGCCACTTTTGGCTCACACCCAGATGAGCAAGTGCTCACTGAGCCATATCATTGCCAAAACTGGCCCAGATGTGTTTTAAGATAACTGGGCCACATTTGCAGCATTATATGTGGGCCACTTTTGGCTCACACCCAGATGAGCCAGTGCTCACTGAGCCATATCTTTGCCCAAACTGGCCCAGATGTGTTTTAAGATAACTGGGCCACATTTGGAGGATCAAATGTGGGCCACTTTTGGCCCACACCCAGATGAGCCAGTGTTCACTGAGCCATATCTTTGCCAAAACTGGCCCAGATATGTTTTAAGATAACTGGGCCACATTTGCAGCATTATATGTGGTCCACTTTTGGCTCACACCCAGATGAGCCAGTGCTCACTGAGCCATATCTTTGCCCAAACTGGCCCAGATGTGTTTTAAGATAACTGGGCCACATTTGGAGGATCAAATGTAGGCCACTTTTGGCTCACACCCAGATGAGCAAGTGCTCACTGAGCCATATCTTTGCCAAAACTGGCCCAGATGTGTTTTAAGATAACTGGGCCACATTTGCAGCATTATATGTGGGCCACTTTTGGCTCACACCCAGATGAGCCAGTGCTCACTGAGCCATATCTTTGCCAAAACTGGCCCAGATGTGATTTAAGATAACTGGGCCACATTTTCAGCATCATATGTGGGCCACTTTTGGTTCACACCCAGATGAGCCGGAGCTCACTGAGCCATATCATTGCCAAAACTGGCCCAGATGTGTTTTAAGATAACTGGGCCACATTTGCAGCATTATATGTGGGCCACTTTTGGCTCACATCCAGATGAGACAGTGCCACTGAGCCATATCTTTGCCAAAACTGGCCCAGATGTGTTTTAAGATAACTGGGCCACATTTGCTGAAACATATGTGGGCCACTTTTGGCTCACACCCAAATGAGCCAGTGCTCACTGAGCCATATCATTGCCAAAACTGGCCCAGATGTGTTTTAAGATAACTGGGCCACATTTGGAGCATCAAATGTGGGCCACTTTTGGCTCACACCCAGATGAGCCAGTGCTCACTGAACCATATCTTTGCCCAAACTGGCCCAGATGTGTTTTAAGATAACTGGGCCACATTTGGAGGATCAAATGTGGGCCACTTTTGGCTCACACCCAGATGAGCCAGTGCTCACTGAGCCATATCTTTGCCAAAACTGGCCCAGATATGGTTTAAGATAACTGGGCCACATTTTCAGCATCATATGTGGGCCACTTTTGGCTCACATCCAGATGAGACAGTGCCATTGAGCCATATCTTTGCCAAAACTGGCCCAGATGTGTTTTAAAATAACTGGGCCACATTTGCAGCAGCATATGTGGGCCACTTTTGGCTCACATCCAGATGAGACAGTGCCACTGAGCCATATCTTTGCCAAAACTGGCCCAGATATGGTTTAAGATAACTGGGCCACATTTGAAGCATCATATGTGGGCCACTTTTGGCTCACATCCAGATGAGACAGTGCCACTGAGCCATATATTTGCCAAAACTGGCCCAAATGTGTTTTAAGATAACTGGGCCACATTTGCATTATTATATGTGGGCCACTTTTGGCTCACATCCAGATGAGACAGTGCCACTGTGCCATATGTTTGCCAAAACTGGCCCAGATATGTTTTAAGAAAACTGGGCCACATTTGCTGAAACATATGTGGGCCATTTTTGGTTTACATCCAGATTAGTCATTGTCGATTGTGCCACGGTTTTGCCATAGGTGGCCCACATTTGGTTTGTGATATTTGGGCCATATTCATTGTTTATCATATGGGCCACTTTAGGCTCACATTCAGATTACACATTGCCATGAGTGCCGCATCTTTGCCTAAAAAGGCCCAAATGTGATTTAACATATTTGGGCCATATTTGCCATTTTACATGTGGGCCACTTCAGGCTCAGACACATTTGGTCCGGGCCATAAGTAGGCCAGCAGTGCCGCATCATTGCCTGAAGTGGCCCACATCCGTCTGCTATCTGGGCAGGCACTTTTTCGTAAAATCTGTAGATTAACACGTGAATTGGATGAATTGAAATCCTTCGGATGAGACGTTAAACCGAGGTCCTGACTCTCTGTGGTCATTAAAAATCCCAGGATGTCCTTCGAAAAAGAGAAGGGGTGTAACCCCGGCATCCTGGCCAAATTTGCCCCTTGGCCTCTGTCCATCATGGCCTCCTAATCTTCCCCATATACTGATTGGCTTCATCACTGTCTCCTCTCCACCAGTAAGCTGGTGTGTGGTGGGCGTTCTGGCGCAATATGGCTGCCGTCGCATCATCCAAGTGGATGCTGCACATTGGTGGTGGTTGAGGAGATTCCCCCATCTATGTAAAGCGCTTTGAGGTCTCAGAAAAAGCGCTATATAAATGTAACGAATTAATTGTACCTTATAGTCTATAGGCAGTCAGTTGAACGTATGTTACTTGTCTGTTGAAACAGTGTTGTTGAATGTCAACTGATGCACTGTTGACAAGCTACTGAATGGCTACTAATAACTAGTAAAGTCTCAACAAACGGTTATTCCTCTATTCAGTCGGCTTCTTGTTCAGAATGCATCAAATTAACTCAATCTCAACTTCTCAATACTTTTTTCAAAGATTTTTAACCTCAGATATATATAAGGAACTCCCGCACACTATCTTAACTTGCAATTTAAATTATTTTTTATTAATGCACAACGTTTCGGTCACACGACCTTCATCAGGAGTAAACAAATGTTAAAATACATCTCTTTTAAGATAAACACATGACCAATTAACAGAGCTCCATCTGTAAATGTCACGTCAATTGAAACAAAGAATTAGTGAACATAAGAGTTCAATCAGAAGAAAAGATATTAATTATCCAGTTGCGTCACATTTTGTAACTTCAAATCACGATGTTACCTCCTTACGTTTTTGTGGGATTGAGAAAGTAACTTTGCCACCTAGAGGTGGAGACATTGAATTACTTCTACAGAGACGCACACTTTTTTGGATTTACACCCTTCAAACTTTATCACCTATGGGTATGAACGATGAAGCATTATTTAATGTAATGTTATAGTGATGCAATTGTTTTGTTTGACGTGTTGTTTCTAGCTATGTATTCACAATGAGTTTGAGTGGCCATGGAGCCTGACTGTTGTAACTGTTTAGAATTGCAATTTGATGCTGTTTGATGACGATGTGTTGATTGTGTTTTTAGATGATCTTGTTAGCTTATAGGGGGATCTTTACTGATTGGTGTAACTATCATTATTTGTAACTGTTTATGATGTGGCTGATTATGTATTCCCAATGAGCTTAATTATTTACAGATGGAGCTCTGTTAATTGGTCATGTGTTTATCTTAAAAGAGATGTATTTTAACATTTGTTTACTCCTGATGAAGGTCGTGTGACCGAAACGTTGTGCATTAATAAAAAATAATTTAAATTGCAAGTTAAGATAGTGTGCGGGAGTTCCTTATATGTTGAAACGACCTATCTGGCTTTATTATCCTACGCACCTATTACTTACAGGTGTGCGATGGAGTTCGTGCACTAACCTCAGATATATAAAATGGATCACGACGATGGGATTACGTCTGCTCCTCTCAATCAAGCTCGTCTCTTCTGTCATCGCGCATGCTCGTTGACACTCATGACGTTAATGACAGAGAGCTCTCATTGGTTGATCGCTGAGAATTTATTCTAGAATATATTCACATATTTTTCTTAATATTCTTACTCTTAATAATCTCTTGTCGACTTTTATTAAGGGAAAATCATATAAATAAATTGTGTAAATTAAATAATTAACTTTATTTAACCTGTGTTGCATATTCACTTTTGAAACTGCTTTAAAAAACACAGAAAATAATTAGCCTAAAATACCTGATTGCCTTATTGGAAGTACTCAAGATATTCACAACTCCAGCAACTGTTTGTGCAACTCTAATTTTAATTGATCTCTCTGAAGCTGTAAAACTTCATTCTCGAGCAGCAATTTCCTCTCTTCCAGTTCAAGATTTCTGTATTGTTTGTGTAGCACCATTGGCATAGTTGTTCGTCTCGACACCGATGGGCAAAGCATGGGACCAGCAGCTGATGCTGATGCTGACGCTGACTCTTCATCTCCCGTCCCCTCCCGTCTCTCAACCTGCTCCTCCTGAAAATACTGAAAAATTACAGACTTATCATTACCTTACTTGCTTCATGAATCTGATTCCTACATTATATATATTGCAGACCTAGAACATAGGTTCCTTGTATTATAGGCTTTACGTTGTCGTTACGTTGTTCTCATTTATTTGCTGGCTAGCAAGCGTACCGGTTCACATTAGCACACATCAACTTCGACGGTAATGAAGTAAAAGTAAAAAACAAACTGATTTCTTTAAAGCAATCGCCAGCTCTTACTGTATTCTCCTCTTGGCTGTCCGGCTCTTCCTCTTGTCAAGGCGGGGTGCTGCTGTCAGTGGCTCAGGAACTCCACCGGTAACGTCGATGTTGACGCCACACACTCCACTTTCCCGTCCTCCGCTTATCCCCCAGAACATAGGCTCCACTCAACGGTCGGATTAACGCTGTTAACTGTCGTAGCAATCTTTTTCCAAATGAAACATTTCTTCTTGTTACTACATTCTCCGCTAAATTTCCCAAGTAAAATGTCCTTGTAACTGTTATTGTCTCCTCCAACAAACACATATGCTCCGCTGGGGTAAACTGCACTGAGCGGTTGAATGCGCTTACTCGATCCGCCATGTTTTTTGCTTTGAAAAGTGTCTTATTTTACCCAGAATGCATTGCAGTGTAGTCCTGCTTAAGATAGTCAGAGTCTTCAGTGCTTTGTGCAACGGTCTGATTTAGATGTCTATCTGAAGTCTGACTATCTACTATATCTAAGCCATAGTCAAAGTCTATCTGTGTGAAACCGGCCCCTGACCAGCATCAAGGATATCAAATATATTGCAGTGAATCTCTTATTTGCATCTTAAGTTTATTTCCATTAATAATGACAGATTTGCGAAAGTGTAGAACTCACATCTTCCCCACAGCGACTCATTTAAAGCCCATGTTGCAGGTTAGAGTACCCAGTAAGCCAATGTATAGAAAAATAATGTAGTAACTAGATTTAAATATAAACATATACTTATAAAACGCTATTTAGGCTTCTGGAGTCGTTTTTGTGAGAAATTTTTACTTCCGCATTTGAAAACCGCCAAACCTGAAGTGACGTAACATGAGGCAGAGCGGTTAAAGTAAACAATAGGAAAGCAATGGAATCGCAATGACGGCTCTCGAGCTGTCGTTAGAAGCACAGTTTCTTTTACATGAGATGTAGACTGAATGCATCCTTATCTTTAGCAAAATAAGCAAGCTGACATTCAGTGCAACCCGTGTTATTTATTTAGAATACATACAAATGTAATTTAAGTCTTTTAGTTCAAGAGATTTAAAGTACCGCTTTTGAAGACTGCGCATGTGCGAAAGTGCTCTACTATGTAAGAACGAGCCAAATATTGAGTCTGGTAATAAAGCAAAATAACTGAGAAAAATTAGAAATGTCTGTAACTTATATGACAAAATCTAGCGTTAATTCGATCTCAAAAACAGATTAATTAAAATAAGTTATTAGTCTACCACGTGCGAGACATCATAAACCAACGTGGTTATCATCATGTATCAGGCAATAGCAAAGCTAGTACTTAGACCCTTACCTGCACGTGTTGTGTCAGCCATTAAGAGACAGTTTCCAGAGGAAGGGGGACTATATAAAGGCTTTGAATTGACCCATTTGGTGATGATGAATAAAAAAAAAATGATCACAATCACAACTGTCTTACTGTATAAAAACTTTATATGTAGAAACAGCCAACACAAACATTAAAGTCGGTTTGTACAGATTGAAAATGAATTATAGAACATAATATATTTATAATAATAATAAGTGTCGGCTGCAGACTAATAACAAACACATAAATGCATTACATTACAAGTTTATGTAGGATATGTTAATGAATTAAATTAAGACAAGGCACATTTTGTAAAACAGATGTACAATAAGTATGGAACGCCATTGGGGACAATACTTATTATATGCAACGCGTGAAATTTGGACGCATTAACACGCACAGTTTGTACGCGTAAATACGAAGTATATGTTCGGGTGTCGCGTCAGACCGCACAACAGCCAATAGCGTTGCTCTATTTAGGATTTCATTTGCATTTGTGATGCGATGGTACATTGCTGTATACATATATAAACATCAGACGACATTTCTTTCCGTGAGGGATGATGTGCTGTTAGGTAAGCAAATACCTATGCAAACGTCACACGTAACATTTGTTCGTGAATGAGATCGTAATTTTACATTGGCATGTACATAGGCAAGCGTAAAACTTTAGAGTCAATGATGCATTTATACGTTGGTTGTGATGTCAGTGATGTGTCATGCTGTGGCATCTCATCCCGTTTGTACTCATGCAGGTTTTTTGTCTCCGGTAACGTGGAAAAGTGGATTGCTCTCTACGATGGCTCTTAGAATTTTTTATTAAACTGTCAAAGAACTTTTACAGACTGCGTTCAGTTGGCATCCTCTTATAACAGGCTATATACACATGTATAACATATGTTAACATATGTATACAACATACAACACTGGATACGGCCATAGCCAGGGTGTCAATAATTATACATAATAGTGCCAATAAATGCCATAAATCATTCAACTTTAATAAATACAATGAATAATAAAGTTAGCAAAGGCTAAATACTAAATACTGTGGCTATTGTTTTTTTTCAAAATGACTGGAGTAATCTCCGAGTGGGCCAGCATCAATCTGGTATGAGAGACTCTGGAATGCTCCTTGAAGTCGGGATGTCAGTTTGACTGGAAATAATTAATACACATATACTGTATGTGTACTGTATATGTTAGATAAAAATAATCTAATAACAACAATATATTGTAACAATCACAAATTTAACAATTATATTATAACAATAAGGCAAATACAAAGGCAGAAAACAAAGCACCAGTAGCCTATGACAATTTACAAATCTTTATTCAACATTTAAACACAGACACAATCATACGACACATAAACATTACAGAATCACTTCAGCAGGCGGACCACGTAAACTGTGGGGCAGCCAGTCCAAGTCCAAGTGTAAATAGCAACAGTTGTGGATTCAGTAGACATTTAGATGCTATTTACTTATAAATAGTGACAGATAACGTTACTATTTGCTCATCAGTATTGTTGTGCATTAAACATCCTGCAATATAACTGACAGTAGATCATTAGATTTATAAAACAATATTAAAATCATGGCAACTTATTGAGATATTAAAGACCCAGAGCTACCCCTAACCTAACCCTAAATGTAACTTTTATGAATTAAAATGAATTTTAAGTCAAATCATTTTTATTGAAAACAAATGCGTTTAATAACTGTAAAGTTATAAAAAAAAGCGCTGTCAGTGGGAATAGAACCCCGGTCTCCCTTTACACGTTACGCCACAGAAACCGCTGACTAAAGAGGTGACTTTTTCCACATATAGGGTAGACTGGCCTAGTGTAATTAGTTCTGCCAACAAGTAGGCTATGTGCAGTGGTCCAAATAGACACCTCGAATGTATTAACCAGAGGGGAAATATGGTCGTTGGATCACAGAGACCACTCACTTTACCTACAGGACAAATTCCTTTAACGTTACAAAAGAATATAATGTTAATTCATGCAGTCATTGAATGTATTTAATCATTGACTCTAAATTATCACCAGTTTAACTAAAACAGAAAAATTTGTATGTCGCACATCAAATAAGACTCAGAAATATTACAAGTTCAAAAACGTCATGTTTACACGACGAAAACGTTCGTCTAGAAACACGTAACAAAAAATACACGGCCAAAAATGTTGCGTTAAGGCGATACAAACGATCGTGTCTTTAAATAACATGACAAAAAACTTCGCGTTTAGACGTACAAAACGTTCGCGTTTACACGGACCAAAAAGACGCGTACAAACTGTGCGTGTTAATGCGTCCAAATTTCACGCGTTGCATATAATAGGTATTGTCCCCAACGGCGTTCCATAAATAAGTGTAAATGTAAAGTGTAAAAGTGTAAAACCTGTAAAATAAAAATCTGAAGTTGAATGTTGAAATTTGCACTCGCAGACAATAGTCACAAACCTGTATTCTGAATCTGAAGCTGCAGACAAGTAGACACAAATGTGTAAAATGCCATTCACAGAAATACAACGACAGACACAAATTTGTAATATATATTTTGCGTTTAATCTTACATTCACATTCGCAGTACTACCTCAAGTAGGCACTTGCAACTTCTCAAATCTGTCACTGCAAATTCAAATTTCGCGCCTTGACTTTTGCTACTCTTTTCGCGATATATCAGGTGCAAAACTAACTTGTGCACTTGAAACTCAGAGGCGGCGAGAGAGAAAGGGGGGCGGGAGGAGGGGGGGTCAGAGGAGCCGTTTTATTGGTTGGCACCTAGCCAATGAAATGGGACTTCGATGATGTCACGAAACCCACGTGCACTGAAACTATTAGACTGATATTAAAAGAAATAAACAATATTATCAAACTCAGTAAACACCATGCTAATAATGCATACTACAGAAAAGCAGATGAGCACAGAATATGACGAAAGAAAGCAAATGTGTGTTGAGTGCAAATAAACTTGCTGCCTGTGTTTTATTAATAATGCAACAAATTATGTGTTTTTTGTTATTGTTTTTTTTTTTATATATATATAACTGTTGATCCATTAAGCCTCATTAAGCGTTTTCTTGGTTTTCTATGGGAAGAAAAGGTACAATTGTTGCGTTCATATCTGTGCTCAATTGCTTTTCTGTGTGCTTTGTTTGTATGGTGTTTCCTGAGTTTGGTCTTTTAATACCACTGTCTCAATTAAACACGTTGAGTTCATATTCTGTGCTCATCTGCTTTTCTGTAGTATGCATTATTAGCATTGAGTTTACTGAGTTTGATAATATTGTTTATTTCTTTTAATATCAGTCTAATAGTTTCAGTGCACGCGGGTTTCGTGACATCATCGAAGTCCCATTTCATTGGCTAGGTGCCAACCAATAAAACGGCTCCTCTGACCCCCCCTCCTCCCGCCCCCCTTTCTCTCTCGCCGCCTCTGAGTTTCAAGTGCACAAGTTAGTTTTGCACCTGATATATCGCGAAAAGAGTAGCAAAAGTCAAGGCGCGAAATTTGAAATTGCAGTGACAGATTTGAGAAGTTGCAAGTGCCTACTTGAGGAAGTACCGCGAATGTGAACGTAAGATTAAACGCAAAATATATATTACAAGTTTGTGACTGTCGTTGTATTTCTGTGAATGGCATTTTACACATTTGTGTCTACTTGTCTGCAGCTTCAGATTCAGAATACAGGTTTGTGACTATTGTCTGCGAGTGCAAATTTCAACATTCAACTTCATATTTTTATTTTACAGGTTTTCACATTTGAGCTGTGAGTGTAAATGTTCATGTACAAGTACGAATATTTATTGTACAAGTTCTCAAATTCACATCTATGTGCTCTCGAGTTTTGCTACTGATTTACCTTCATAATAATCATCCGGTCTATAGTGAACGCTACACACAACCGCGTTTTTCAAAGCAGAAGCAGAAGTGAAGTCCCGTCTCTTACCCGGCACAAAACGCACACAGGCACGGAAGATCGCACCGTCCTTTTTCTTATTCGGAAACCTGTGGACTCGATGTCCTGACAGGCCATAATTCACAATCATTTACCACGACGATGATCAATTGACATACAATAAGCACCGAAAACACACTGAATCATGACTGCTCCAACTGATTACCAACCTACTCCGCACTGAGCGCGAACGCAGAGCCAATGACTACCTCATGTGAGGTCAAATGACGCGATGGTGAAAAAAAGCGTTTTTTTCAACACGGTCAAGGAAACTGTCACGTTTTCTATTAAATTTGTGCCCTTATGTCTTGCAAAACAATTTTTAATCCTGCATTTACTTTTCATATGGTATTTTCATACAAGGTTATATTAATTTTGAAAAAAAAAACCTGCAACATGGGCTTTAAACACCTCTGATTGGCCAATGCGTTCAACAGACATGTCTGTATTGGCTACAATGCTCAACGCTGCAAAAGCACATCATAAGTGCCTTTAATGCAAAGGGAAACATAAATAAAACTGTAATATGCACTTCTCATGATTAGGTAATTGCGGTTGTTGTAATCTTATTCACATTTGTTTTTCTGATTAATTGTTTTGCTCCATGAGAAAGACAAGGTAACAAAATTTTCGGGGCTTTCCTAAAAACATTCGGGGCTAAAGCCGCCTTAGCCCAGCCCTAGCGCCGCCCCTGGCTATATATAATAGTGAATTTTATATCTTTGTATTTTAATTGTCAATTTAATTTCATCCATCCAAGACCCCAATTCCAAAAGTTTGAATGTTTTGTAATATGTAGTGAAATCAAAAATATGTAATTTGTTAATTCTCTTTAAAGTGATAGTTCACCCAGAAGTGAAAAGCACCCCATGATTGACTCTCCCTCAAGCCATTCTAGGTGGATATGACTTTCTTCTTTCAGACAAATACAGTCAGAGTTATATTAAAATAAATAAAATATCCTGGCTTTAGCCCAAGCTTTATAATGGCAGGGAATGGCCCCATCCCACTTGTGTCTATAACTTAACTGTCGTAATGTATAATGTAGGACGTAGCGTAGTACATTGTGTAAGTTACACTTTAGAAGTAAGTCGAATCGTATGGCCATTTTGTCGGTGTAATTATGGATATTTGTCTTGCACCAACCCATCAGTGGAGACCCCCAGGGCTGTGTGGAGTACGCTTATGATGGATGGATGCACTTTTGAGCTTCAAACTCAGGGCTGTCCCCATTCACTGCCATTATAAACATATTTAACACCGCAGCATGACTGTTTCTCAGGGGTCAAAGGTCACATACATTCAACAGAGGTTTCCTGCCTTGCCCTTTACGGATTGAGTTTTCTCTGGATTCCCTGAATCTTCTCATGTAGATGGTGAAACACCTAAATTCTTAGCAATTTTGCATTGAGAAATGTATTATTATTATTTTTTTTGTCTGACAATTCTGTCATGATATTTAGCACAAAGTAATAAGCTATGATCCAGCTTTCCTGGCAAAGATGCACATTTTACATCCAGTCACCTATTACCAATTCACCTGCTTATTATGGACCATTTTAAAACCGTTTAACTGGGATATTCTTTCATCTTTTCACTTTTATTATGACTCTGTCCCAGTGGTTTTGGAGTGTGCTGCAGCAATAAAATTCAAAATGTATATATATATTTACAAAATACATTTAAGTTGGTCCGTGAAAACATTGGAAATCTTTAGTAGTTTTGTAATTTAAATAAAGGTTAAAAATAAAGAACAAATCACAGATTCTTGATTTTATTGCATTTTTCTAAACGTCCCAACTTCGCTGGAATTATTGGGTTGTATCTATCATCCTATAAAGATAGTTTAGTAAGTCAATCAGACTGTCTTATACTATATTCTTATTGTGATGATAAATGTCTGTGTAAATGTCTCAACAGGATAGCCTGTTGTGATAAAATGTTGAACGTTGGAGTAATTTTAGAAATTACAAATTAAAGAAAGGATATTACACCTTTCCTATAAAAGAGACGAGGGGCTGCATAAAACTATAATATTTCTGACACTATGCAAATATTTCCTTGTCACCCGCACACTTCGTTCATGTTTTTCTTTGATTGGTCTTTTTAGAAGAGGCTCCAACTGCCCATATAACTCTTTCCAGAACGAAACAGACAGTAGAGATGCTGAAGACGGAGAGCTCTGGAGGAAAGAGTGGAGTCTCAGACTGAAGAGAGAGACTGGAAGATGGTCAGTTCCCCCTCCCTTCCTGTGGCACACAGTGGGAATTACTGATTATTGTGCCACAAAGAAGAAAGGTTACTCAAACACTTTAAAAATAAATAAATAATTACATTATATTGTCCAATTTGTTATTTAAAAACGGTTGCATTTGGTAATTTTCATGTGAATACATGTACTTCCTGTGTGAGGATGCCTGAAGAATACACATTTAGAATAAAGTCACGTATTTATACTAAGTTAAATATATATCAGGGCTGTGAAATGATTAATTTAATAAAAAAAAACTGTTTTTGTTCACATAATATATGTGTGTGTACTGTGCATAATTATTTTGTATATATAAATACACACTGTAAAGTAATTGGGTATATGGATAGATGACAAACTTTTATTTAATTTACATATTGCTAATCTAGTTAGGAAGCTCAAAGTAAAGATTGGCTTTTATTTTAGAAATAAATCTAGCTTTACTTTTAATGCCAAAAAAAACTTGTGGAAGCTACTTTTCTGTCTGTGTGTTGTAGTTTTGATTTCTGTTTTAGTGTTTTCAGTGTTTCTGTTATCGTTTTCCCCTGTCTTCTGTTGATTTTGGTTTAGTCCTGTTTTTTCCCTGGTCTGTTTAATTAGTTCATCTGTGTTAGCTGTGTCTTGTTAATGATCTTGTTAGTTCCTATGTATTTAAGTTCCTGTCTGCATTCAGTTTATGGTCCGGTATTGTCTGTTGTAACCTGGTGTGTGTACCCTCTTCCTCTGGAATTAAACACTACTTATTTGTATCTTTGTCTTCGTGAGCTCCTTTTGAATCCGCCTTACGCAGCGCGTTACAGAATACCGGACCACAAAATTAATATGGAGGACTACCTTTTCCAGAATGGTCGTTCGTTGGAGGAGTATGTAGAGATTTACCTGGGACTCTATCATGAGACGAGTTGGAGCGAAGAAACGCTCAAACATTACTTCTGGAGTGGATTGGATGACATCCTCAGCGCGATGATGCTGTTAGGTGAGGATCACCTTTCTTTCGTTGAGTTCCTTGACCATGCTTTGTGGGTGTGCGGATCCTCCCTCACCGTGGGAGTCATTGAGAACGATGAAAACGTAATCTCCGACAACTCAGGAATGTCAGCCAACCCAGTTCATCACGCCAGTCCAGCCGAGCCTGCACTTCACGCTGGTCCAGCCGAGCCTGCACTTCACGCTGGTCCAGCCGAGCCTGCACTTCACGCTGGTCCAGCCGAGCCTGCACTTCACGCTGGTCCAGCCGAGCCTGCACTTCACGCCGGTCCAGCCAAGCCCGCACTTCACGCCAGTCCAGCTGAGCCCGCACTTCACTTCAGAGCTGCCGAGACCAAAGCAGTATGCGCCGTGCCCGCCGTCGAGCTAGAGACTGAGAAAATCACGCCTGCAGAGAGGTTCTTCTCGCTGGTTCCGCCTGGCTTGGATCTCCCTTCTCCGCTGCTTCCGTCCAGCTCAAAGCCCTCTTCACAGCTGGTCCCATCCAGCTCAGAGCACTCTTCTCCGCTGCTTCCATCCAGCAAAGAGCCTTCTTCACCACTGGTTCCATCCAGCACAGAGCCTTCACCACTGGTCCCGTCCAGCACAGAGCCTTCACCACTGGTCCCGTCCAGCACAGAGCCCTCTTCGCCGCTGGTTCCGCCCAGCTCAGAGCCCTCTTCACAGCTGGTCCCATCCAGCTCAGAGCCCTCCTCGCCGCTGGTTCCGTCCAGCTCAGAGCCCTCTTCGCCGCTGGTTCCGTCCAGCACAAAGCCCTCATCGCTGGATCTGCCCAACACAGAGCCCTCATCGCTGCCCAGCACAGGGCCCTCATCCCTGCCCAGCATCGAGCCCTCATTGCTGCCCTCATTGCTGCCCGAAGGGTCCACACCGCCATGGCCGCCCGAAGGGGCTTCTCTGCCGTGGCCGCCCGAAGGGGCTTCTCCGCCGTGGCCGCCCGAAGGGGCTTCTCCGCCGTGGCCGCCCGAAGGGGCTTCTCCGCCATGGCCGCCCGAAGGGGCTTCTCCGCCATGGCCGCCCGAAGGGGCTTCTCCGCCATGGCCGCCCGAAGGGGCTTCTCCGCCATGGCCGCCCGAAGGGGCTTCTCCGCCATGGCCGCCCGAAGGGGCTTCTCCGCCATGGCCGCCCGAAGGGGCTTCTCCGCCATGGCCGCCCGAAGGGGCTTCTCCGCCATGGCCGCCCGAGGGGTCCGCACCGCCATGGCCACGCCCACAGTCTGCTCCGCCCTGGAGGCTTCCTGCCTTGTCTCCCCCGTCAGCCTCCAGGGCGCCCACCCTCCCACCCCTTTTGTCCTCCCCCGCGCGAGGACGCACCTACCGGGAGGGGGGAGTAATGTTGTAGTTTTGATTTCTGTTTTAGTGTTTTCAGTGTTTCTGTTATCGTTTTCCCCTGTCTTCTGTTGATTTTGGTTTAGTCCTGTTTTTTCCCTGGTCTGTTTAATTAGTTCATCTGTGTTAGCTGTGTCTTGTTAATGATCTTGTTAGTTCCTGTGTATTTAAGTTCCTGTCTGCATTCAGTTTATGGTCCGGTATTGTCTGTTGTAACCTGGTGTGTGTACCCTCTTCCGCCTTACGCAGCGCGTTACACTGTGATTGATTATGGTGACGTATTATATATGCATGCAGCCTCCTCCATCTTACGTTTATCACGCGTCTCTACGCTTTATAAGAAATGCAAAGTCCTTCACTCACCATTGCACTCTTTATGATCTGGTGGGTTGGACAGCACTGACCACCCGCAGAAAACAGCGTTGGTATATTCTTATATATATAAAGCCATGCTAGGTAAACTTCCAGCTTACCTCTGTACTCTCCTCTGTCTCAGTTCTGCTAGTTATCAGCTACGCTCCTCCAAGTGGCTGCTTTTTAATGTACCCAGGGTTTGGACAGATTGCATTTTCATACTGTGCACCATGGGCAATAATCTGCAAAAAGATCTTAAACTAGAAACGTGTATCAATTAATAAATTTAAGACCATCATAAAAAATGTGGTAAAGGACACATGTAGTTGGTTTTCTTGAGAGGTCCTTGTATTTGAATGATTTTTGCATAATTGTATGTATGTAGTATTTTTTTTTACAATGTTGTGTTTATGTATGGCTGCTACCTTGGCCAGGTCTCTCTTGTAAAAGAGTTTTTTGATCTCAATGAGACTTCCTGGTAAAAAAAAAAAAAAAAAAAAAAAAAACCTGCTTAGTAATTATGCACACCTAAAATAGTAGTTATTAAGATTGATGTGGTTTGGAATTGGTAAAATAGGATCAGAAAATCAAACTGCATAATCACACATGCACTGTACTTACCTGGACTCCAGTCACTTGCCTTACTCCACTGTACAAGAGATTTGACAAGATACTTACAAGATACTGGCCACTTCTCCATATCGTCTACTCACGTTAACAATGACGATGGATGGGACAATATGAGACCATCTGATCATCAGACGAAGTTTTCTCCGTGCTCCCAATTTAAGACATTTACGGTATTTTACGCTAAAGTTTTGGCTAGCTATAAGCAATCTTCTAACTACTGAACTAGCTAGCGGATGTGCCGTGTCAGTTTAGCGGAAGCCGGATGAGGAAATGCAGAAGAGTGAAGTATCAACAGTGGGAGAGGCGGAATAAGGCTTATACTGTAGCGGAGCGAGAGCTCTTTCCATGTGGAGTCTCTGCATTAAAGTCAGCAAGTGGATCCTCTCTTCTGGAAGTGGACCTTCTCAGTTCAGCTCAGCTGTTATAGGTCAAATAATCACAGACAGAAACACACACAGGAGAACTGAGAGCTCTTTAATTACATTAATGACAGAAGAGAGAATACAGGACAGTCTCTGACTCGATATGAAACACTTCTATAAAGACACAACAATATTACAAATAACTCTCTTCTGATTTCCATGCAAGCTCTGGTTAATATGTGTATATAAACTTAGTACTCTTCTAATATATTCTGTGCACTTTAAATCAAGTCTTTTTAGGGATAGTTCACCCAAAACTGTCCACTGACTTCTAATGTATGGACAAAGAAATCTCTAAATATTGTCTTTTATGTTCCACAGAAGAAAGAAAGTTATCCAGCTTTTGGTCGACATGAGGGCATATGCACATTATGTCAGTTTTCATCTTTTAATACATTTACATTGAATCATTTAGCAGCGATTTACAAATGAGGAGAACAATAGAAGTTAAACTAACAATATTCAAGAATAATAGCGTGAATATTAGTTATTTGGTAAAAGAGTATAATGTACATGCATTAGGAACACAAGCAAGACTATGACATTAAACTACTTGATGTTGTTGATCTGTCAGTCTATCGGGGGAATTAATGAGAATAAACCGTGCTTTATACAACCCTCCTCTCCATCGTATGATAAAGTCCTGCTGATACAGAACGTCAGCAGAAGCATCAACGGCACATCAATACATCTTTAATAAAACTCTGTTTACCGTATGTGTTTAATGGAGCACAAACAGAGCAATTGAGTTTTGAGTTTTATGAGTCAAGAGTTCTCTCTAATAAACCTAAATGTCACAGAAAGGAAGGGTGTGTGAGTGAAAAGAAGGACATTGACTTCATTTATTGAGTGCAGATGTTTAAACTGAACTGCAGGCGGTCTGTGAATGAGACTCAGGCTTTTGCATTGAAACACAGCAGGCAAACTCTGCACTACTGTCTCGAGAGTGTTCGTCCCGGCTGTGTGTCGAACTCTGATGTGTGTCAGTTCTACAACAGCAGTGAACAGACTTCATTAACCCTCCAACATCAGTTCTACAACAGCAGTGAACAGACTTCATTAACCCTCCAACATCAGTTCTACAACAGCAGAGAACAGACTTCATTAACCCTCCAACATCAGGCCTCAAGAACATGTACAATACACAGTCAGCCAGTGGGTTCAGATACACGAGATATTCAGAACAATACACAAATATATCAAACAGTGTATAGCTGTAACTAAACTCTATCTGTCTATTGTTGTAACTAAATGTATATATAAAACTCAGAATTATGTTCGGGAGAATGAGAAAAGTGTAAGTCAGAAGCACCAGGAACAAACTGCCCAAAATTTTCTTGCGCTTTAGGGAAGTGAGTGATATTGCGCATGAAAGACCGCGACAAGTGCCAACAAAACACAGAATGACTATCAGATAGGGGATTAAACAGGCGATCGATCGGGACAGATCACTAAACAGCCAATCATAACTAAAATCTGCAAAGATCAGAGGAACAAACCAGATGATCACAGAAACGACACAGCAGACTTTTAGTGAATGATGAGATCTGTACCAGATAGGATGAGAAACCAGAAGATATCGTTCAAAAGCAACACATGCCATAAAATACACACCCACAATCAAACTATAGAAATATGCCATATAGACATATACTGACCCTGTTATTGTCTCCGTTAATTTACAAATGATCTGAATGAGATCTGAAATAATCAAAAGAATAACAAACACTGGAGTGGAGCGATGAGATTTGATAAGAGCACACAACGCAAACAGAGTTAAGATCATGATTGGAATCTCAATGGCTGAAGTGATCCAGATAATTAATGGTTCTGCAGACCAAAGTTCACTGAGAAATTCCCTCATCTGACGGCTCCATTCATCTTCATGATGTACTCCACTTGATCTGTTGCTGCTGGCGTTTTGTTCTGCCATTGTTTCATGAAATCTTGACAGGCAACACTAAATAACAAACCAGTCATTAGTTTTAAAAACATGCATTCATTTACTATTTACTACTTAATTAGAAACATTAGGGACAAATATATGACATAACTTGTTTTCTGTGTGATTGTTATGGAGTGCCGCAGGGATCTGTGTTAGGCCCTCTGCTATTCTCAATATATATGCTGCCACTTGGTAATATTATAAGAAAACATGGAATTAATTTCCACTGTTATGCTGATGACACTCAAATCTATATTTCATCACGGCCGGATGAAAACAATAAATTATCTAAATTGACAGAGTGTGTTAAAGATATAAAATACTGGATGACGTGTAATTTTCTGCTATTAAATTCAGATAAAACGGAGGTATTACTTATTGGTAAAAAAAAAACTGCCCACAAAACCTCTCACAATACAACTTTAATTTAGAAGGGTGTCCTGTTACTTTATCCTCTACAGTAAAAGACCTGGATGTTATACTAGACTGCAACCTGTCTTTTGAAAATCATATTTCATATGTTACAAGAACAGCCTTTTTCCACCTTAGAAACATTGCTAAGCTACGTAACATGCTATCAGTTTCTGATGCAGAAAAGTTAGTTCATGCGTTCATGACCTCGAGACTAGATTACTGTAATGCTTTATTAGCTGGTTGTCCTGCATCCTCAATAAACAAGCTACAGTTAGTCCAAAATGCCGCCGCTAGAGTTCTTACTAGGTCAAGGAAATATGATCATATAACACCAATTCTGTCGTCTCTACATTGGTTACCTATAAAGTTCCGTATCAATTACAAAGTATTACTAATGACCTATAAAGCACTAAATGGTTTAGCTCCTGGGTATTTAACGGATCTTCTATCGCCCTATAATCCATCGCGCTCTTTAAGATCACTAAATTCGAGGCTTCTGGTCATACCTAGGATATCCAGATCCACTAAAGGAGGGAGAGCATTTTCACATTTAGCTCCTAAACTCTGGAATGGCCTTCCTGATATTGTTTGAGGCTCAGACTCGCTGTCCCAGTTTAAAACTAGATTAAAGACGCATTTCTTTAGCCAAGCATTCACATAATACTTACCTTTTATACTACAGTTGAATCAGATTGAATGCATTATTGTTATGAACAGCAGCTACGCTAATTATTTCCCATCTGCTTTTCTGTTGTTATCTCAGGACGCTAGTCCCGAGGTAAATACAGATCGTCAGCTCCAGTTTGTATCCAGCCTCTCATGGAAACTACAGATTCTCCAACACCCGTGCAGAGACGACTCCGCGCCTGTGAAGAGACGACTCGACGCTGGCGATATGATTAGGCCCTAAATTAATGCATGATTAATTAACTAACTGTATTTTTCTATGTACATTTGTGAAATGCACTTTCTGTAAAGCTGTTCTGAAACAATATGTATTGTGAAAAGCGCTATACAAATAAATTTGAATTGAATTGAATTGTTGCAATAAAGTTTCCTCAGTTTGCTCTACATGTTCTTTAGAGGAGATGTGTGTAATGTTAGAAAGCTAAGATTAAAGTTTGGAAATCCTCCATTTGAACAATATCACAGAAGCAAGAATGCTGTTGTTCTGAATATTCAGTCCAGCACAGCTGCAAGTGTACAATGGTTTATTAATCTAGGAATAAATCTTGAAGAACTTACGTTACTGACAGGATTGTGTGTTTCGTCTGCAGGTCAAAGCAGAAGTTTGTGGAGCGACACACAGACTGACAGATGTTTCACAAGTTTCCACTGCTCTTCATTCACTGCACACACTGGAAAACACACATCTTAAAGCTTGTGGATCTAATGTAGGAAATGCCTGAGATTACAGACAAACGTGTGCAACTGTAATTACCTTAAAGACACAATTAACTAACAATGGTGGTTTGAGTGAAGAACCAGTCTAACTTTCACAAACGGTTCGGCTCAACTACGGCGACTGAAGTAATCTGAAAACGCTTTATATCTGATGCTTTCATTTTTAAAGTTCACTCAGCGTTTATTCATATCCTCAGTAGAATAAGAAACCCATGAATTATCGGTGAGAGAAAGCACAGATACATTGATCTGTCTAAAATATTGATTCTTCTGCTGCTCTGCAAGCCTGTTTTCTTTAAGAAATGGAAATCTGTGTTGCTGACTGACTGAAATCACACTCAGTGTTAATTAAAGGAAACTAGTTTAAGTGCAGATGATCACAGTGAGAGAGGCTGAAACACAGAGATAGTTGACTATATAAACTCACGGATGAGATGATCTCATGATCTTCCCTGGAATCATAATGAACATCAAACTACAGGACAGGTGATGAAGGTGTGGTATTAAATGTATTAAAAATATACTTGAAATTTATGTAGCTTGTTTATAATACATTTGTATTCCCAACATGCTCATTTGAAGTACATTCAAAATATATTGAATTGCATTTTAATATATTTCTAAAACAGTACACTACAAGTACTTTAGTAATAAATTTATGCTTAGTTACACTTTTAAGAAATATGTTAAACACAAGCATACTTTTAGTGAAGTTTTAATGTATTTACAGAAAACATACTTACTCTTACTTAAAGTACATTTTATGTGTACTTTGTTTAAGAACATAGCAAAATTATTAAGCTTTTAATGTGTTTAAAATATATGTACTTTATAAACACTTAGGCCTACCGCAATATATCTAAAATATTTATGTATTTATCATTTTAATTTTTTTAATTATTATTTTTTAATTTACAATATACCAACTTATAAAGTATTAGAAACATTTGTCAACTATTATTAAGCATTGCAATAAGCATACCTAAAATTAATGTTGTTCACTTTTACTTGTTTGCAGGCTACTTGTAAAGGCTACTTAAAGACTGTTGTCCATTACATGATACGTTTGTACTACTGAAATTCCCACAAGGATTTCAACATCATATTATTTGAAATGCATCATAGATTTATTTTCCAAAGATGTTTAAAAAAGTTTGTACTTCTTTAAATTCTAACAATAGCATAACACACGTGACTAGTCCGGATTGGTCCAGAGCCATTGAAGGGTTGTGATTGGTTCTTATGATAATGAGCTCGCCTCGCCTCACTCAGAGCTTCCGTTTATCAGATATATGCTGTGCGTGTGTATATGTTACTTTAATGTGATTGGATTTAGAAGTCTACATTTAAACTGTTAAAATATATAGAGCCATCATGTTTCTGTAGAGGACTCTGAGGATTTTTAAAAAAAATTTAAATAATTAAAATATGTCAGTTTTTCTTTCGAAGATGAACGAAAGTCTTAAATGGTTTGGAACGACTGAAGGGTGAGTGATGACAGGATTTAGAGGTTTTGGGGGAACTAATTAATAGAAAACGTAGTGTTGTTTTTAATTTTACCCAGCTTCTTCAAGTTTGCATGGCGTGTGACTTTTGGAAGTCATTATATTGTGATTGTTGCGGCGATCTGCCGAGAGGTGTGTCTGCGCGCGGGTGCATATGACAGCAGCCTTGCTTCTACATGCGCGTAACAGTGAGCGTGCAGCTCCGCAGCGCGCCTCAGCAGGTGAGCGAAATTAGATTAATTAGTAGCACACGCCAGAAACCTTCAGACAATAGAAGTGGCGTGAGTTTGTTCAGGTTTGCAACGCAGCTAAGAACAGCAGAGGAAAGAAGTCGCTAAAGATTCACGGATTTAAAACTTATGGGAAAAGGAAAAGATCAAAAAGGGCTACCGGTAAGCTCACATCTTTACTGGACTCTGAAGACTGTTTAAATGTGATTGCTGGCTACGTAGTAGTCTGTATGGGCAAGAGAAATGTATAGTCTGTTGATAGAGATGCATTGTTAAGTGCACTATTAATTGCACTATTAATAGATTGAAGCTAAAACATTTCTGTACATTGGGTAAATGTTTAGCTTTGTACAAAGAGACTTAACCATTTCTGATCAGAAGTAATCTTATGCTAATCCATAGTAAAATCGTTTGGAATGCTTGATTACATTTAGGTTGGAATTATTAATGAAATATGTCATATATAAATTCTGTATAGAATGTTCTAGGTTAAACAAAGAATAACAGGTTAATTTAAAAGTAAATGGGTCTAAAAGTAGAGCTGGCTTTCTGGTTATTCAATGCCTGATTTACATTGTTTACCTGGGTTGATAAATAATGAAGTAATGGTTAATCTAAGTGTAAAATATACATACCCTTTGCCTGATGTACTTTGCTGTGCTTTATTGTATTTGATGTGAAATATTGAACTTTATTTAATTTGTTTTATTTGTTGTGTGTTTAAAGGTTTTTCACCTTCCTTGTTTACTGGTCAAATAAATTGAAGAACGAGTGAAATCCTGAGTCTGATCAAGTCCATCCCTTTTCAAGTGTGGGAAGCCATGATGTTTTGAATACACTTGACAGTGATTCTAGTTAAGATTTGTATTAAATGATGCCAGTCATATTTTTGACACAAAGTCTAACAGCGCATCTTTTTCAGTTCAGCTACATTCAGTTTGACCAATCAGAGCCAAGCTTTTCAAGTCGAAGTCGAGATGAAGATCTGCCCTCAGAAGTTACTGGTGAGTTTTAGTTGCTGTTTGCATAAATAAATCGCTCACGCTTTAGTTTTTCTAGGTGGACGGGTCTAAAGACTTTGATAAATCTGTTTAAAATCTATGTGGAGACATTTGTCTGTCTTAACACAACTATAAAACATTGTAAAATGCATCTAAAACACAATTAGTTATTATAGGAACTATTTTTTGTGAAATATTAATGTTTGCTGTTTTCCAGATCGGCTGCTATAGGAGTAAAACTGAAGAGTGCAGAGATGAGCGAAGAAGAGACTGGTAAGTATGGTTTAATCTCATATCATTGTTGAATCGGCCTAACTGAAGATTATTCTGTCAGTCTTGGTAGGAAAATGTTAGCAACGTGTCTAATTTGTGCTTCCTTTGAGTCATTCATGTAAAAATCTGTTTATTTAATTGTTTTTTTTTAGTAAAGCTGCAAGTCCTAGTTGTCCTGGCATACAGTATTTTGCACAACTTCTAATTTCCTTAAATCTCTGCAACAGAGGTGAAGAGAGAGCATGTTAGCATGAGCACAATAGACACGTTCATGGGGAATACCCTAGGTTTAAATAAACCACAATTATTAATACACAACATGACCTCTAATACTCACAGGTTGCTTTTATTACTGATAATAACTATATCTGTGAGTTTTTGATTGAACTCTGCTCACTGTAAGTTGTGTTGGGCTTCTTCTAATCTCATGTTCAGTGTAACTCATAGAGTTCTGTATAGTGACGACAGACACACTCGTGTCCAGCTTGATGAGGATATAGCCATAGCTTCGAAAGGTAAACTGAAGTCAACGGAATTCTAATGCATTTCTATGCAAATTATTATACATATATTCAACCATGGATACAAAAATGTTGATCATTGGTTAATTTTATATACATTCTTCTTCCTTTCACAGACCCTGTGATAAAGCAGTCTTCACACACTACAGTGTCTGAACCACAAGCCCTCAGTTGTGGAAAATGAGTCGAACTCAAAGAAGTGATCGTACACTTGAAGATGAAGATGTGACACTCTAACTCTTCTTCTGTTTCTTTGGTGTTTGTAACTAATGCATTATTCACTTCTGCACATTGTTTTTCTGTAACATTTGTGATGTTTATTTATTGAGTAATATAATATTCAAAGTGTACTTTCCAGTAATACAGGTATGACAGAAATGTTCTACAAAAGTGTATAATATAGCTCTGCCATTGCATTTCACTGACCTTTCATGTATTATAATGTATTTTGTTCAAGAGATTATAACTGCTGCTGTACTTTTTTAATGTACTCTAGGTATTTATTTTGCAAAGTACACAACAAGATACTATATTAAAGTTTTCTTGATTTCAAAGTCTGTGTATGTCTTAACATTTAGATTTATTTTGCACTTTTAATATAACATTTTACTTAATACTGAATAAAACAGCTTTATAATAAACTATTAGTGTAATGCTAATATCTTTCTAATGAGCTGAAATGCTATTAAAATGTTCTTGAAGTACATTAAAATTAAGCTTCAAATATATAATAACTGTAGTTTAAGAAATATGAAAGTATATTTTAAATGAACTGTACAGAAATACACTTAAATGCACTAAATGTGCTTGAAGTGGTTCCATTTTAGCACAATTTAATATATTAAAATATATTGCAAATAGCTTAAAATTGATCTTAAGCATATCTTGAAATACATTTAATACGCACTTAGTACAGTATAATTTAAATATATTAAGTATGTCCAAAAAAGCACAATTTAAAGGGACACTATGCAAGTCTGAGTGTTTTTTCTCTACGAGCTCCCCCTAGTGTCTGGTAGTATAATGCTTTCAAACACTCTGTCGTAAAAACGAACTGTTGTCCCTCCCCCCTCGCCACGAGCAACCCAGCTGATCAGCTGTCAACCTAGCTGAGCAGAGGAACCGGCTATTTCAAAACCAGTTATGTCTACCGAGGCAAGTAAAGCAATACTTTCTTTCCAACTGATGGTGATTTTTTTATTTATTGTGTTGTCATGCATACTAGTATTTTTTACCGGGAACGAACGATATGAACGAGGCGAACTACTGCTTTCGTGTTTGTTTGTTTGTTTGTTTTTGGGAGAATGGGCATGAGCATAAAAAAAATATATATATATCGGAGGCTAATATTTGTCTAAAGTTATATTAGCAAGGTCTATAAGTTCATCTGGTAGAATGACGGTTTACCTTTGCTTGTCTAAGAAAACATCAGAACGTTTTTTCTAGCTCGATCATGATATGTGCAACATTTTGCGTGTCTGATATTGCCTACTATCAGACGCGTTGACTTAGTGACATAAAATAAGAGTGTAAGTTACACAAATAAAACCGACAGAGGAACGGCCACACAACTACAGAAATCAAACGTGTTTGCTATGACAATGCTAACATCAAAGTTATAGTATCTAGCGTACTAGTAAGCCCCTAACAGACAGCGATCATAATAAAAAAACTTTACAGACAATAGCAAACATCCCGAGGTCACAATTACTTGAAATTTAAATATTAAACACAGTTTATTCCAAAGATACTTAACTTACAAGTGCAACAGCAGGATCAGCATCCGTTTTGCAGGCTTCTGTTTCTCTCAGTTCTTGCCATTCTGAAAAAGCCGATCCGATATATTTACTCGAGTCTGACTTCTTGCTCGGTCAGTCTCCCGTTTCCTCTTTCGTTGGTCCTCCGACAAAGATTTCCTAGCTTTCTGCTTCTTTTTTACAGGCTCAGCCTCAGCCATAACTCAATCTATCGTTGCCCTTTGCTTAGCTAGCCGGTGCTTGAATAGGGGCGTGTACGTGTGCAGTGCCGTCAAGCAATTCGTTACATCGCGAGACCTGATATCACGCGATACTTCCTGACACCGACCCGCGTCCCAAAGTTGCAAGTGAGTTTTTTCCGCTCTCGGGCACCAGGGGGGTGCGAAACCACCACCATTCAACCCGAAATAAGTAATATAACCATTCCACTGACTCCGAAGCTGTTCAGTTAAGGTTAAAAAGTTACCTAGTGTCCCTTTAAATACATTTCCTTTTCACCTGGGAAACAGATGATGAAGTTTATGAGCTGATCACATCATCATCAAATGAATATCAAGAACCTGAGATGGAAACGGGTTCCTACAGGACCTTAAAGAAAACTTCCAAACCTGCTTTAAACAATTCCATCTTCATTTCTTTAATTTCTTCTACACATAATCAAGCACACTAGAGAGTCAACAAGCTGAACAACATGTGCTAACGTTTGAATAAAGGCTGAAACACAACGACACAATAACATGATCTTACCGGGAATCAGACTGAAGACTGAAGACGCTGCTCATCAGGAGATGATGGTGTTTATGAGCTGCTCAGCGTTCCTTTATAGCCTGAATTAACTCCAGAAACACCAAACAAAGATGCATTAAACATCATTAACAGTTAATGCACATGCAACCGCATCAGCAATCAGCAAACCAAACTCCACAATATAAAACCATTTAAAAAAGACACAAGTGTTATAGAAAGGAGAACGTGAACAGCCAGAAATACAGTGATATAATACTAAGATTTTTTTATCAAATTATAATTATGCAGTGAGAGCAAAATAAAGACAAAATCTTATAGCAACTTGTTCTACTGAAAACAAAATCGCTACATATTTATTTGCAGTTTCATTCCAAGTCAAGCCAAGTAGAAATGTATTTCTATAGCACATTTAAAAGCAACAGAATTGTACAATAAAACATTGAGCATATAAACAGGAAGCATAAAAAGCACACAAAATATAAACACATTAAACAAAATACAATAATAATAAAATAAATAAAAAGACACTGATGTGTGTGAATCTCCACATCAATCCGTCAGTAAACGTTGAGTTAGTTTGATTCTGCACAACGCTGTAATAATGTTCCACTAATCTGTGTCTGATTCTAATTATGGACACTTGATGTAGTGATAAATGTAAAGTATATTAACTGTATCCGCACGAGAAATGGGCATTTCTGTTAAAGATTTACAAATCATTACAAAATGTGCATTCCACGTTACATTATGTTGTTGTCACGGTCACTACATTTCCCATCATCCTCTCTGGCCCTCACCTGCATGCACTTCCTCTGTGTTCAATGTTCAGTTTCCATGGTTACGTCATTATTAGTTGTTTGGTTTCAGCTGTGTGTCATTTTAGTAGCTCGTTTCAGTGTGTGATTTAAGCCTCACCCTTGCCTTCACTCTTGGTCCAGCCTCTGATATGTTTAGATGTGTTTGCACTGTCTGTTTGCTTGCTTTTTCAAATATAATTAAACTTATCAGTGTTTTGTGAGAAAGAGTCTTCTGGCTTCAGCTTCCCTGCATACATTGTTACAGTTGTGTTAAAGGGGCCATAGAATGCATTGATTCAATATTTTAAATTCTCTGATATCTACATGTATGTATGTGGCTTAGGTAAAGGCTAAAATCCTCTAGATACGGTTTTACATGTTCATTTGCAACCCTAGGATTTGTCCCTGGAATGAAATGGGCTGTTATTACCTTATTTGGAAGGGTCATGAATAATAATGTTGAGCTCTGCTCTGATTGGCTGTTTCACAGATTTGTTCGCAGGATGTACTCTGAAATACAAACATACAAAATAATCATACTTCAGTTCGCAAACAACACAATGGCCACGGCCCTCTGGTGGGGCCTCGGAGCGCCATCTGGTGGGCCGTGTAGGCAGTGGTAGACTACCCCCAAATTAATTATTTATTTTTTAATTTACAAATCTTGTTATTTTCTAATTATCTAATTGTTTTTATGAATTTATATTATCAAAAACACTCAAGTCAATTAAAGATGCATTATCTAAAAGCTAATTTAGGTTTAAATATCGCAACACCAATCACGTCAGATTGAACGTTTGTTCGATCAGATGCAGTAACATTACGTTACTGTAATATGAATAGTGTTCTGAAAAGAAAAGCAGATGTGGGAGACAGACCTGTGCAAGGAAAAGCTTCGAAGTGTGTGGTGAGAAAATAAGACGATGAATACATTAAATTTGGTTTTATAAGGGCATGTACTGAGGGAGTCACACACAGAAGAGAAGCGCAGCGCCGCGTCTACAACTCGAGGTATCGAACACTGGACGCGCACTTTCTCAGTTTATGGCCAGCAATATTGTTATGTTTAAGGACATTACAAAATTAAGATAATGTCTGTACTGTGTTATGATTGCAATTAAATTTACAATTACAATTAAATACAATTGTTGCTGAGTCTGCAGTCTGAACACTTTACCTCAGGATGTACATTAACTGAATTAATTGAGAATCTCACATGAAAATTCGATCATTTTCATCCACGCAGCTGATTTCTGTAAATGAATATAAAACTAAATGTATCTTGCAGCAGTATATAGGCTACATTAACAACTCTTTGAGTGAGACAAATATAATGTAGTAAAATTAATATAAAACTATGTAAATGGCGCTCTGTGGCGCGACAGGATTCTGAACAGCGTCTTGAGCCATAGCTGGTGCTGCGGACAGACGCCGCCGGTGTGTGTACACTCAGAGAAAATAATGTGTTCGAATTTTAAAGACGTGCCACTGCGCTTCTCGTCTGGTGTGCGACGCCCTTAAGCCGAAGGCGCATGTGGAGAAATGTTGAATGTGGATTCAGGTGTTGAATGTGGAGAAATGTTGAATGTGGATTCAGGTGTTGAATGTGGAGAAATGTTGAATGTGGATTCAGGTGTTGAATGTGGAGAAATGTTGAATGTGGATTCAGGTGTTGAATGTGGAGAAATGTTGAATGTGGATTCAGGTGTTGAATGTGGAGAAATGTTGTCAACTAAGGCGCTAAAACCATCAAAGCTGCAGAGACAAAACAAACAAAACTGGGCTGTGTTGGGAAGCCAACATAATATTGTTTTAAACATTCATGTTCATATCACTAACTGTATTTGATCAATTACACTTACAGTAGGCTATGTAAATTGGGGTGAATGAACTTTGTTGAACATTTCGTATCTATACCATGAATGTTATTTCTTGTGCCATTTATACGTCAAAAATAGTTTTTGCGTGCATATGATATGCAGTGTATGGCGTGTAATACGCACGCACTCCCCACCCCTAATCCTAACCAAGGGTTTTCAGTACATAGCATATGCACGCAAAAAACATTTTTGGTGTTTAAATGGCACGAGAAATAACATTCATGGTATAGAGATCGTGTTACAGCAAATAGAGAGAATCCCCTCTTGTGTGTCTGACCTGTTGTTACAGGTATGTTAGCCTGTTACTGTTACAGGAATGGTTACTGAGTAAACCTGCAAAGTCTTTTTGATACAAGGACAGTTTTCATCTATATAGCGGACTTGACCTACTCTGCTACAGTGGCATAACAGATAAAAGAGTATATCATTGTACTTTTAGAATTTTCTGTTATTCTGTGTTCATAATATCATATGTGGAAAGGTGGTCCTCTGAATGTTTTTAAACACTCATTGGTGGGCCATGAGTTGCAAAAGGTTTAGAGCCCCTGGACTAGATGCATTGTCAAATGACAATCGTTTCAACTGAAGTGGTGAAGGTTACGTTCGCTAGAAGGAGTGAGTGAGCTATCTGTAAGCAACCAAACTAACCTAGTTAGCTCCTGAGTTATGTGTTGTTGATGAAGATAGGCCACATTATAATACTATCCGACAAAAGGGATTGACATAGATGTACCTACAGTTGTATTTTGTAGATTTATATGACAACACAGGCCAGAAATAATATTAACCTCTGTGTAAATAGGTCATCATACTATTTAGTTATATATGCTCGTTACTTGGAGTTTGGTAGTTAACTAAGGTTAACGTTACTGTATTAGTTTCTTGTGTTCAATCTCAACAACACAGGGTAAATTATCATTAATATTAGCTCACTAAGAAACTTTCGATGTAAACAGAAAAGGCTTCAACGGTGGATAAAATCAGTAACGTTACTCAGCGCTTGCGGTAGGGGTTGTAATGGAAATATAACGCTAGTTGGAATTGCCCCCTTCTTCAGTATCAAACGCTGAGCGAAACCTGCTTGATATTGTCCCAGGTTAGAAAAACTGGCAGAGCAAACTAACAACTGTGAATTAAAATGGTGAGGTATCCTGTTGTAAACATCAGCCATGTCTGTTGGCAGTTCTGTTCTTTGGGAAGGGAATGAAAAGTGCTCAAATCGGCTGCACAGCCTGGAACATCACATTTATATCCATGATCTGACATTTCCCCTGTTGTCTTTGCTTGCTTCTTCACAATACATGCAGAGCTTGTGATGATTCGGCTGTGCAGGTCCACGTTAACACTGCCTGGCCTAGAACATGGGCTGGTATATGACAATACTGAGGGCGTAAATATTAATGATCGCGATTGCAGCATCACAGTCGGTGTTATGCTGGGATTCACCCGTATTTCAGCCGTCTTTAAACAGGAGATTTACACATGAAGGAGGAAACAGTGTGTATGAGGCTCTCGGTATGTCAGTTTCATGTCCAGAACTCTTATTATTCAACTATGCCAAGGCAAATGCAGGTTTCCATTCTGTGGCACCTGTAATATTGGTGAAAAGCTAATTCATGTTCAAGTATTGTGAACATTAGACTTTTCCACAGTACGGTACACTTGAGGAACAATCAAACAGCATCTTAGCTTAATGTAAATAATGACAGTAGTGAACACTTTCATCCACATGTTGATAGTGAACACAAAAGTGACCTGATGCATATATTTCACATATAATGATTTAGAAGATAATAAACAATACAGTTTTTATGCATTCTTTAAAGTGTCAGTCATGAAGGATTTAACTTCTGATACTCTTCTGAGTATCGTAATTGATTTGGTTTCTTCCATTAGAAAACTCTTCCCTATTGAGTGGATGAGGAGTGATTTTTTCCTCAATTTTCAAAAGCTTGTTAGTAAGAGACTCAGTATGATTGCATGTTTCCTCATTTCCCATCAGCTTTAATTCATTATGCATGATGCCACAAACCACCTCTAATATAACACGAATGTTTACTGTTTCCTACTGAAAGTGTCTGCACAATATCTGTGCCTATCTGTGAGTTGTATATGCTAATGTGGACTTAAATCCCGACTAGCATGAATTTAGTCATTGATTTTGAAACAGATTGAGCTAGATTACTACAGGTGCACCTGAGTATAAAAGAGCGCCTGTAGTGACGTCATCCACAGCTAGTGTCTTGTGACAGGCTCAGACCTGTTGCCATGTTCTTTCGTACTGAGTGTACTACTACTACACACCACCAGAGGCGCTATGGTACTCTAGTGGATGGTATATACCCAGGTGGGTAGTAGAGCTAGGCAGATTTGTTGGGCAGAGGAAGCATGGCTTACCTGCTGTGTTACCACAAACCGCTGTGAGTCCTGATTGGGAAACTTTGGTTTTAAGCTCAATCAACGACTCTTTATTGCTACTAGTAGTGATGGCCAAACGAGGCTTCCTGAACCACTGAGACCTCGCAGCCCATTGCTTCAGCCAAAGGTTCATTACTCAGAGCTTCATTCAGCATTGCTCACTAGTGACACCTAGCTACTGTGCAAAGAAATAGCAGACAAATTAATTAATCCTGAGCCGATGACCTGAGCAGACATTTGTGCATTGCCTGGGTATAAAATAAAATATGCATCTTTCTCTGTCTGACTTTACTTGTGCAGAGACAACTGTCACACACACAGTTAATTAGTTATTCATAAATTGTTTGGATAGTGACAGTATGAATAACCAAAGTGAGACTGAGTTGAATGCAGTGCTTAAGGTGGCGGGAGTGTAATAAACTGCAACAGAATAGTCTGGGCTGGGAAACATTAAGAATTGTTTCTAGGGGTTTTTGTGCAGTGAATTAAATGTTACTAATTTTATTTGCATTTCACCATGAAACATAAAATAATAGACATGAAATATTATACAGCCATATAGTGAGGATTATTATTATATCAAGACAGTAAAAAAAAAAAAAAATAATACATGTATCTTATTATGAGCAACCATTTCAGAATACTTCTAGACAGGAGAGGATCTCCTCTTTCTTGCTGGCTCCATTACCAGGAAAAAGGACGAGGGTAAAGTACAAAAAGTAAACAAATCCAAAACAAGCGGCAACCTCCCCGTCTCTCTCTTGAAACCAACACGGAAGTGAGTTAAACTGCAATTCGTTGACTGGCCGCTTGAGGCTGTTGTCAAAAGGGAGTCAAATCTGTATCTCCCCCATGTTAAAATGCCAAATTTTACAGCAGAAAAAAACCTATTTACAGCCTGGTGTCTGTATGTGGCTCTGGTCTATACAGCTAAGTTTGCCCTTCATGACAATTGTGAGGGGGGTGAATTTTTTTATAACTCATCCATTTAGTTGATTAATATTTAAAGTTCTGCATAATTAAGGGTGTGGCGTGGCCACTTGAGTGACAGGTGGATTCCCGCTGATGTCAATGCTAGCCGTTTGTCTGCTGTTAGCCGTCACTTCACCTCAGCAAATTTTAGCTGCTGAACTTGCCATCTCTGCAGTGTTTGTGCTTTTATTCGGGATTATTTCATACAATTTAATACACCCATTACTTCGCCCACGGCTTAGGATTCCGTCGTTGTCGTCGAGTATCATTCGAGAGAACAACCAGCACTGTATTTCAGTTGTTTTCCTCTGTGAACATGCACTAATGGATGTCTGGCAATTTCGTTGGTTTTTGGGGTTTTCAGATTTAAAAACGTCAATAAAGGCTCGTTCGTTCCGGCCGGAACAGATAGATTATAATATGCTTATGTACCGTCAGATGAAATCCTGCAGGCGTCGGCGCTTTCTCCGTCCATGCAAAAAAATGCACATCCGTGAATGAGCGCGGATTTTCTAGCTCATTTACTTGATCTTCATAGGCAGTAACCCATTTGAGAGGCGGCCAAAATCAGAATTTAAAATGGACTGAATAAGCTCTCTACGAACTTGACGAGCGATGCCGCGCTGACGGACCAAAGACTATAAAAAAAGTGACTGACATGTATGCACAAATCACTGTCACACACACACACACACACACACACTCAAGAGTAATATTAACTTAAGTTACTGCATAATACATTTTTCAGCTAGCAGAATAGTACAGAATCACGATACACAGTCTCACTTGTAGCCATGTCTTTTAACTATTATAATATTTCGAAGGCCAATTGGCTTTACATCATCAACTGTAGTCGCGACTTGGTACTGTAAGCATCATAACGTTATAGCATTACCTCCCCAGCCTGAGCTAACCATAGACAGTATATGAGCTAACTCGATCACGTCGAGCCAGGTGGTGATTTCAGATAGACAGGCTCCTGAGCTCCACTCAGCCCACTTTAGGCTTCAAAAACGGTCTTCAGAAACCTACGGGTGACGTCACGGACACTACGTCCATATTTTTTTACAGTCTATGATCCAAAAGGACAAACCATTTAAAAATCCAAATCCAAAAATCCTAATAATCTTATCTAATTAATATAACTATAATATAATGTAGCTACTATAATTAATATTAACAGCACTGTTAGCCCGGATTTTATATCTAATAAAGAACTTAATTACAATTTAATTAAATTATTTAAGTTTGATTGCATTACTAATAAAATATAAGTAGATTCTACTAATTTGTGAACATAATTTGAATGTGTGAATAAATGTAAGTTAGACGGACTCAAATTATGAAGTTTTTCTCTTGACCACGGCTTCCACACAGTAGTTTGATGCTACGCTGTTTTGTCATGGTGTGTGTGTGAATTCAAGGAGCTGTTGATGAGAAGTTGGGATATTTGCTTAAGCAAGTTCCATGGACATTTTTCTCAACATTTACCTTTTAATTGTTTCTTTGTTTTCCTCAAGAGTCCGTTTGCGAGCTTCCTGCGACCACCTCCACGGCGTGGCCTGGGTGAAGGCTGCTGCTGGGGCCGAGCGGGAGGATCGGGAGCCGACAGGAGCCCTCTGCGGTGAGCAGGCTGAGGGGTCTGTGCCGACGGCCGGGTGGAGGCAGCACTGGGCCATCTGGGCAGAATATGTTTAATCGCCTCAGTCTGCTTCTGGGCGGTCGAGAACTTTTGGATGAAATCCTCAACCGCGCCGCTGAAGAGGCCAGCCTGGGATATGGGAGTGTCGAGGAGAGCAAGGTCAGTGGCGGCACGCAGATCATCAAAGAGCCCTGGGTCAGTCCGGCCCTCGTGCATGTCCCTGAGCATCTGAGCCTGATAGACTTGCAGAATGGCCATGGCATGCAGTGAGGCGGCTGTCTGCCCCACGGCTCTATAGGATTTCGCAAAGAGAGTTGACGAAAACCTACAGGCTTTGGAGGGGTGCTTTGGGTCGCCACGGGAAGAAGCGATCTGCGACACAGCTGCATCATGACAAAACGTTCTACAAGGGGAACCCCAGTGAAACCCTTGGCAGCGGCCCCATCGAGTGGAGGAAAGGCGGAGAAGGTCGCCGAGCGATCGCGGGAAGACATGGGTGCCTTCCAGGACCTCGTGACCTCCTCATGCACCTCCGGGAAGAAAGGTATTGGGGGCGGACGCCGACGGGGATCAGTGGCCGCGCCCAAAAACAAATAATCCAGCCGTGGCTGCCCGGGAAAGCATGGCCGTCAGTTCGGGATCCGACTCGGGCAATGGTGACACAGCCGAATCATTATCTCCAGAGGAATCCTGCCCACCTGATGCTGCGATAGACATAGTCTCTTCGTCTGGAGCGCCTAAAGAAACACGTGGAACGCCCGGAGACGGTCTCGCTGTTTCAGTCGGAAAGCTCACGGGCTGCAACACTTGAGAGGGAGATGTGGGCCGAGGAGGAATCATCAGCGCTTTATTCCACACCGTCACCCTCAGGTCACCCTGGCCACCAGCCGAAGTACCAGCTCTCATGGAGACCGTAGATCGGGGTGTGGATGAGGGGACTCTCCCTCTGACGAGGTCACTGAGTCTCGACTGAAGCGTTGCGATGGTCATGTTTCCACAGTGAGAACATGATTCATCCACAAAAGCTGCCTTAGTGTGATCAACGCCCAACCACACAAGACAGCGATTGTGCCCATCAAACTCTGAAATAGTCCGACCGCAACCAGAAGTGCATGGGCGAGACATCTTGAAAAAGACGTGCTACACGCAAGCTCTTTTGTGAGAGGAAGAAAACTCTGCAGAGTGTTGAAGCGACCAGGGAGAAACACACAAACACTGGATCACGGCACAGACCACAGTGAAACGTCTTGCTAGATAAATGCATGTAAAACAATCTAATCTATATATCATTAACAAAAGAAAACATGTGAAGTAATTTATTAAACCTAATTTATACTATGTATTTTATGTAGGCCTACATATATTATCATTGTAATTTTGAAGCCTAATATTGTTAAAAGTCAATGTAACGTCTCTTCTGCTGCTAGCACAATCATGGTTCCGGGTGGTCTAATCTGGAGGTTATGGCGGATCAGACATGATTACCTAAGCCCGACCCTTTGGCCCGACTTCACTGGTTTAGCCTACGTTAAGTATTTAAATGGGAGAGCGTAACAAGAGAATAATTCAGTTCACTTGCCACTGAGTTTATGATATTATTAAATCAGTAAAGGACCTGTCGTTCTCCATGTTACAAGTGCGCTCGCCCTTCTCTCAGACAGCAGCGGGAAAACGCAGTGGGCGTGGTCAACCTGTCACTTCGATCCAGGGTGACCAATAGAAAAGGGCCTTTCATCCTGGTTGGTAGAGACCGCCCTCTGAGACACAGCTTCATTCGCAAGTAAAAGATTTAGACCCGACAAAAAAAATAAAGAGAGCAAAATGTGTGCGTTTGTGATGAAAATTGTTCGAAAGAAAAATAAAGATTTTCAAAGATTTACATGCACTGCAAATAATTTTGTTATCAACTTCTTGATTTTTGAGCCTTAAGGAGACTTTTTTGCAATCTTTTTTTTATTTTTTTATTACAAAATAATTAGTTTTACTCTCAAACACAGTATGTTTGATTGAATAAAAAAGACACAAAGGAAACTGTCAGGTGTAGCATCTGGACCAATCAGACACACATACATTATTCGTTATATTTAATGAATAATCCAGCAAACTCACTCTCCCAACAAAGGTCTATGAAACTTCCCCCAAAACTAACATCACAAATGAAGCGAACACACTGGCAAAACTGTCCTGTTACAGAACACATTAAAACAACGCAAAAAAATGCAAATGCATGAAAGATTGTTTCTCTTTGCAAACAACAAAATACTTCTAGTAGAGTGAGCTTTAACGCCCAGAGGTGAAGAAAGCTTCCACACTTCATAAGAGGGAAATTGCGTCTCTCACCCAAAGTAGTATTAAAGGGCACCTATTATGCAAAATTCACTTTTACATGGTGTTTGAACATAAATGTGTGTTGGCAGTGTGTGTACACAACCACCCTATAATCATAAAAATCCACCCAGTGCTTTTTTTATAATCCCCATAAATCATAAGCACTGTCTCAGAATGAGCTGTTCTCAGATTCGGGGCAATGTGACGTCACTTTGCACAGGCCCCGCCCACGACTGTTGATTGACACTGCAGTTTGAGCCTAGCCCCGCCCTGAGTGAGCTGGACACAGAGTCTGCCAGTATTTCGACGCTTGAGCAGCTGTAGACAAGAGTGTCTCCTAAGCGATTGAGGTGTGCTGTTGTTGGATGTCAGATTGAACAGATTGAATTTACTCTCGTTGTTACTCGAGGATGGATCTGTACTGTTCGTGATCCAGCTTGCGGTCTTCAGAGCGACAGGCCTAACGTTACTGACCACGGCAGAAATGAAAGTGAGAGCGCGCACTTTATCACAGCTCATCGAGTCATTTTACGGATATACAGTTTACCAGTTTATTTAGCACCCACTGAAAAGTTGTGTATATATTTGTTTACTGTTAGTTGTAACGAGTGTTTTGTGTACTTCGCTGTGTATGTTGTTGATAATGAAAGGGAGAGAGAGAGAGTTTATGGATAAGACTTTAATGCTCACTTCTTATACTGTGTTTATTCAGGTCTTACAGTGATTTTCTGGAGTAAAACTAATGCTCATCTTTTGTGTGATGTACAATAAACTTCATTGAACTCATCAGTATATTTTGGTCATCATGTAAGGAATAATTGACGACAGGCCGTTGAATTATTAGAAAAATAATGCACACCCGAGGTGGTAATGCGGTCACGACGCGAAGCGGAGTTACACCTCGGGTAGCAGACTAATGCTGGGACACACGACTAGCTGACACAGAGTTAGTAACGGAGGTTTGAGCCACTGATAGCAGACTAATGCTGGGACACACACTAGCTGACACATTCTCTGACTGTTTTCATCGCAGCAGATTTTAAACACCGACTTTGAACACAGACTGAACGCGCTGAACACGCGTTTGGACATGATCAGTCATAAGTATCAAATTGCATTCATAACCGGCCTTAAAGTGTGTCCCCGGCTTTATGCAGTTATTAATGCAGTTATTAGAGAGAGATGTTGCAATAATGAGACAGAAAAGCATGTGCGTCAATATTATTAGCCTATTTATTTATTAATTTAATTCGTTTTAATTAATTCGTTCATTCTTTTTTTTTTTTCTTTTTTTTCATTGACAGATGACAGTAGACTATAGCCAAATAAATGAAACACAAAGCCCTTTTAACAAGTGGGCCTATAAATAATTATTTATTTATTATTATCTGCAATAAAAATCCGTACTGCAGGACTATCACTTTATTTAGCCTATATTCAGTTTAATTTTCTATTGATTATAATATAGACAGGACTATATACTTTATTTATTAAAATTAAACTGCATGTTTCCATTGATTGTGAAGCTAGACATTGAAAATTGTAGATCAAGCGCATGCGGCTAAATGCTTTTTCTTGTTATGAATTGTATCCTATTTTCCGTTATTACAGTTAACTACGCGAAGTGATATGGAACTGTAATGCGGTCAAGACCTGCCTGGAACTACTTTAGCTGTGCGTTTCCCTGAAAATAATGCACACCTTAGAACGTTCGTCAACCAATCAGATTCAAGCATTCAACGGCCCTGTAGTATAAAGAAATATATACTTTTTCTCTGTAGTTAAATTTAATGATTGTAAGCATTTTTTGTGACACTAGTCATTTAATCATGTGACTTCCTACCTGCTCAACCTAAGCAGCTGTTATTGATTACTGGAAGTGAGCTGTTTGTCAAACACTTTAAGCCCTGACGAAAGCCTTGTTGGCTGAAACGCGTAGGCATGTTTTTATTTTATTAGACTAGCCATGGATTAATAAAGGCTTTTTAATCTTCATCCTCCTGAGTGCCTCAGAACCTTATTTTAAGATATCTGTGGGCATTATTGTCCGACTCCGTGTCGAAATGAACACCACAACTGAGAGTTTCTGTTCTGATATTATAAGATGAGATAGTCCTGACTCTGAGCGCGAGCTCGTGAGGCTCCGCCCCCCTGGGCCGGCAGCAGCAGTTCATTTGCATTTAAAGGGATACACACTAAAACAGCATGTTTTTCTGAGCGCCAAAAAAGGACAATTTAAACATGCTGTAAAAAATTATCTGTTGGGTATTTTGAGCTAAAACGTCACATACACACTCTGGGGACATCAGAGACTTATTTTACATCTTGTGAACAGAGTCATAATAGGTGCCCTTTAAAATGCCAATACGCACTTTTAACCTTAACATTTGCAATAAACACCTGACACGAAACCAAAAAATGATCAGTAAAACCAACTGGCACAATTTCACATTTTTTCACAACATTTACATGGTGTTTAAAACAATAAAATCGATCTAGTCTTGCCATGGAAAGAAACTTCTCTCTTGTATGGAACCACATATACTGTTTCACATTACCATTAAATGCTCTCCATAAATCACATAAACTATGTGTCTCTATCAATTCACGAAGAACTCGGCTTAAAGCCGCATGAGGCTCTACCTGGTTCCTGTCCAACATTTCATTTTCTGTGCAGTTGAATAGTGATCGACCGATATATCAGTCGGGCAATAAAACGGGCCGATATTTGCGGGTTTGACGTGTATCGGCATTGGCCAATACACGGCTGCTGCGGTCGCCGATAGTTTTTTCCCGGCATTGATTACAGACAGGCGTCCGCAGGCAGCTCTGTGTTGCTGGAGACGCTGCAGTTCATGTGCAGCCCATGCACTGCCCCCTGCTGGAAGCCTCTTCAAGGCAGCAGTTAGTTTTAAACTTTCAAAGCATCTTTTTAACTGTTTGACTTAGCTGAAATATTGCCATACACTTTGAAAGTGGAAACACGTTGCTCTATACGTGCTTGCAACTATAGCTAAGCAAGTTTGTGGGTCCAAATGGAAAACGCGAATGCCTCATCTATAAAACTGCTTGTCATTGTATTTAGGGAGCTGCAAATAGCTAAGTTTGAGGCTATCCATATGCATACGGCAGCTGTTACGAACACTGGTCATAGGATTAAATAATGCCAACGTTGTTCCGTGATTCCGTGATACTTGTGGGAGTTTTATTCAGCGTCCACCTGAGGTTTGGACGTGTGCTCATAAAAGAAGTGACGCGGTTGTGACGCGCATTCAATGCAGCGCGCTCGTTTGTCCAGGCTGTGGTGAGATGAAAACATCTAAACTTTTCAGAATGCCGCAAGCGCACTCAGGTCATGTGACAAAAAAACAACTGACCTTTCCATGACAACATCGAAAGCTCGGCCGAACAGCGGATCATAGCTGGACAGGGCGGGTTTTTATTTCTCATCTCCATAAATATATGTAGTCGTAAAGGGTTAGAAATAAATTAATCCTTATTTCCTCATCATCATGGAGAGAGCAGTTCATGGTTGCATAGCAACAACAGACGCAAGCGCTTGTAGAAGCAGCGCGGCCGTGCTTTACACACGTTTTAGACGCGATCCCTAATTCATAATAAACGTAGAATTAGGTTTAAAATCGTTTTTGTTTTGTTTAAAATGGAGATCACGATTACATATATCAGACAACTACACAGAATAACATGTTCCAGTCAAATAATTTTATTTATTATGCTTAAATATTTATTTTCAGAATTTATTTTCAGAATTTGAATTATGTTTAAATATTTATTTTCAGTATTTTCAGTAACTTTTTTTTTACTTGTTCTACCTCACATGTTTTTAATATTTGTCAAATATTGTTTGTTTTTTTTAAGTTTAATAAATGTTCCTTTCTCGGGTTCCAGCCCGAGTTCGCATATTCCTACGCACACATTCATATACGCAACACATGAACAGATTCAGTATTCCTCAAAATGAAGAAATCTGTGAAATGCAAAATAAGAAAACTACACAAATATGTAAATATGTTAAATAAAACAAATATTTTTATGCATTTAATTTCACTTTATTGACCAATGTCTTGCTGCTGCTGACCGTCGATGATTCAGTGAAACCACAAGCAAAAATGACTTAAGATGTACTGTTTTTATTGGTGAAGTAAGTGTATCCACCAAGCCTCTTAAAGCTGCATCGACGCTGAATCAGCAGCAGGTCGGGCTGTAGCATGCTTGCACACAATGTCTATACTGCACGTATCTCAGACTGCTAAGACCAATCTCAGACTGCTAAGAGACCTGAATGAGAGTGAGGACATTAGCGCAGACACAATTCGAGAGGTGCGTCGCGCTACAGGTTTGTCAGGCATCTTTGGTAACATCTATCCAACATGAAAGATAGATCTGTTTTAATGGACGCTCCGCTCTCGCCTTCTGGCCTCTTCGGCTACTCGGTCAACGCGGTTGTGGAGAGATTTCAGGAGGCGAAGAGTCGAGCAGCAGCGTTTCAGAAGTTTCCTCCTCGCCAATCTATGGTCCCCGAGACCGCTGGGCAGGAGCAGTGTCGGCTGTATAAGAGCTCCTCGCAGAACAGAGCGCAGCAAAAACACAGCGCCGCCACTCGGGCTCCTCCACAGTCAGGGGGTCTGGCGGTCGCAGTGGAAGCCTTCTTCGTTCTAAATGCTCACACTCAAACAGATCGTGTCACAGATTCAGTCCGAGGACTGGTTGTAGCCCTCCATCCTCATCACAGGAAGATCCTGAGGTCCGCTTACGGGGGCAAAGTGTTCGCTCCTCCGGCCTAGGTTTATCACCCCGCACTTTCACAGATTGCGTGGATGCAGCTCTGGCTCCGCTGAGACTCCAGGGCATTCGCATGTTGGATTATATCGACGACTGGTTGATTCTAGCTCAATCCGAGCAGATGGCGGTTCGGCATCGAGATGTTGTTCTGTCTCACATAAGAAAGTTGGGGTTAAGGCTCAATGGCAAAAAGAGTGTGCTCCTTCCAGCTCAGAGGACCACTGTTCTAGGCGTAATTTGGGATTAAAAACATTAAAAACGACGCAGGCACAACTATCCCCTGCTCATTTAGCATTGATTCGCTCAGCCGTAAATGGGGTAAAACTAGGCCAGTCACTCACTGTGAAAGTTTCAAAGACTGCTGGGTCTTATGGCAGCTGCGTCCAACGTAATGACTTTTGACCTTATGTACATGAGACCCCTGCAGTGGTGGCTCAGAACCAAGGGGTTTCCTCAGAGGGGAAATCCGTTTCACATGATCAAGGTTACGCGACGATGCCTTAGTCATGTGGAAGACACCTTGGTTCCTCGCCCAAGACCCAGTGCTGTGGGCTTCTTGTCATTGTGTAACGCTAACCACAGACTCTTCCCTCACAGGTTGGGGGGGCGATCATGATGGGTTGCTCAACGTAAGGTCTGTGGCAGGACCATCTACTTTCTTGGCACATAAATTGGCTATAAATGATGGCGATGTTTCAAGCACCCAAACACTTTCTCCCAGACCTGAGGGGCCATCATGTGCTTGTCCGCACAGAACACCACATCGGTGATCTCTTACATCAACCATCAGGGGGTCTGACGTCACGTCACTTACACAAACTGGCTCATCAGATTCTCCCATGGGCCCAAGGGAAATGACTGTCTCTCAGGGCAGTATATATCCCTGGGCATCAAAACCAGGGAGCGGATATCCAGTCGGGACAGGGGCTGAGGCCCGGGGAATGGAGACTTCACCCCGAGGCGGTCAAGCTCCTATGGGAGAAACTCGGTCAAGCACAAGTCGACCTATTTGCATCTTCAGACACAACTCACTGTCCCATGTGGTTCTCCCTCATGTATCCAGCTCAGCTCCTGTCTGTTACCAGTATCCCCGTTCTGGCAGGCCCGACTGTAGCTCTTGGACCTGGTCTCCCTTCTCGACGGCTCTCCGATGGAGATTCCAATCAGGAATCTATTGTCCCAAGGAGGGGGCAGGATTTACTGCAGAAATGTTTCTCTGCTGGATTACCTCCTTCTAACTGAAAGGTGTATGAGGCGGCTATATCTGCTCACCACACTCCTCTGGGTGGAGCAAAATTAGGGAGAGATCCTCTAATTACTTGTTTTCTTCGTGGCACTCTGAGGCTGAGGCCTGCACTACGCACAAGAGCGCCAGTTTGGGATGTGGTTGTCGTACTTGAAGGCCTGGCTTTGGCTTCCTTTGAGCCTATTGAAGAGGTTTCAACTCTTTGTCTGTTTCGGGTCACCTAGAAAAGGGTACCTGCATCTAAGCAGAGGATGAGCAAGTGGGTCGTCAAGACCATCTCATTTCCTCATGAAGTCACCCTGGACTGACATCACACGTGCTTCATGACGCAATCACGCAGGGGCATTCCCACAGCAACTCAACACAGCTCGAGCTCCCTCTTCAGAGAACCAGGGTTACGCAAGTAATGAAGCGTTCAGTGATGGGTCATTTCTGCTGTTAAACGTTATTAATTTAGTTAATTTATATATATAGCCGCTCTCAAAAAAAAAGCGTGATGTCATCGTCCAGCTCATTCTCATTTAATGGTGTAAATGCAGGCAGATCAATATTATTGTTATATTGTACATAAACACAATCACAAACACCTGTGATGTTTAACGGTAATAAAGTAAAAGGATTATGAGAACATTAAGTCTTACGTCCTCGTCGCCGATGAGCTTCCTCTTGCCGTCCCGCACCGGGAATCCGCTGCCCACATCCTTGGAGCTGATGACGCCTTCTCGTATGGGCTCATCGCTCGTTGCGCTCGCTGAGAGCCGCACACGTGACGGGCCACCTGAATGTCGGTCCAGACAGACTGTCCAGGGACATCATTCCCCCGGGAGAATGGTCCCTGCACCCCCAGACAGTCCAGTTACTATGGCGCCTATTCGGCAGAGCGGATGTCGACCTCTTTGAGTCGAAAGACAACGCTCACTGCCCGATATTTTTTTCAAGGAGCGACGACGCGCTGGCCCGGACCTGGCCCAGCCTCCCGCTGTACGCTTTTCCCCCGATCTCCCTGTTACCACAGGTCATCGCGAGAATCAGGGAAACGCACCACCAAGTGCTTCTCATAGCCCCGCGTTGGGAGAACCAAATCTGGTACCCAGAGCTGGTGAGGCTGTCGCACTTACCCCCATGGCCGATCCCGGTGAGAAAGGATCTCCTATCTCAAGCCGCCGGATCGATCTGGCATCCCCATCCAGAGCGATGGTCTCTGCATGCGTGGATAATCAACGGATACCCGTTGACCTGCCAGAAGGGGTCGTAAACACGATCACACAGTCTAGAGCTCCCTCTACGAGACGGCTCTATGCGTCTAAATGGTCTGTGTTCGCTAAATGGTGCGCTACTAAGAGCGTCGATCCACGCACATGTGAGGTTCCGCGAGTGCTCTCCTTCCTTCAAGAGCTGTTGGATAAGGGCAGGTCCCCTTCCACACTCAAAGTGTATGTGGCGGCTATTGCAGCGTTCGCTGAGACGACGCGCAGCCGTGCAATAGGAAGGAATGAGCTTGTTATCCGTTTCCTCAGAGGAGCTAGACGGATGAATCCCCCGCGGCCCCCCTCGGTTCCTATTTGGGATCTGTCCTTGGTCCTGGAGGCCCTGAAGGCTTTTCCCTTTGAACCACTTGAATCTGTGGATTTGAAGTACCTTTCGCTCAAGACCGTTTTTCTGATAGCTCTGTCTTCAGTAAAACGCGTGGGGGATCTGCACGCGCTATCCGTTAGCCCTGCATGTCTCGAGTTCGGACCTAATGACTCTAAAGTCATTCTCAGACCGAGGCACGGTTACATCCCTAAAGCGATCGGTACCCCCTTTAGGGCGCAAATCATCTCCCTTTCGGCTCTGCCAGCATCCGATAGCGGGGACAATAATAACCTCCTATGCCTCCGTTAGGGCGCTGAGAGTTTACATCACGCGCTCCGCCACTTTCAGGCGTTCCGAGCAGCTCTTTGTCTCTTTCGGTGGGCGCACCAAGGGTCTCGCCGCCTCGAAGCAGAGCTTGTCCAGGTGGATAGTGGACGCGATCGCAGCAGCTTACGCCTCCAAACACCTGCAGTGTCCTTTGGGTATCAAAGCCCACTCTACTAGAGGCATGGCCTCTTCGTGGGCCTGGTCCAGTGGAATTTCTATCCACGATATTTGTATGGCGGCGGGCTGGGCCTCCCCATCAACATTCGTGAGGTTTTATAACCTGGAAGTTCCCGCCTTGCAGGCTAAACTGTTTTCAGTATAATTGCCATGTATGTTCTGCCCAGTCGCTCATGCGCAGACCACATTCACGTACTGGCAAATATTTCTCGCGGGCCCGTGCTACTGGCCGCATCGTTCACAATGATATATATGGACCGGCTGTGCCGCTCTATTTACATATGAAGTGAAGTGCTTTGTACATGGTTTGGCCCGTTTCTTGACCGGCCACCTGTTCAGCATGCTGTTTCCCCGGTCTCCCTGGGACTCACGCACTGGATGCTCGGTGCACACGGCGTTGACAATGGGTTCCCGCAGCGTAAGCTACTTACACAATACGAGAGAACCTCTCGTAAGAGAACGTACTCGGTTACCTAATGTAAAAGAATGTAATCTACCTAATGTAATCTAGAAGAGGGAACGAGTATTGCGTAACCGGCCGTGTCGCGCCACGAGCTTTTGCGCTTCAGACTGTGAAAACCAGAATTTTAGCCTACGATCCCTGCTTATATACACACTGGCCACACCCACCTTGACGGTTAGAAGGGGGCACGAAGGGTGTGGAGGGCACGAAGCGCCCTGATAGGGTGTGACGTCACACAGGCTCACTGGTAGAGCTTAGATCGGGCCCAACAAATCAAGCCCGACCCTACCCGAGCCCGAGCCCGTTGTGTCCGAGCCCTGCCCGGCCCGACACGTTCACTGTGATTATGAGCCCGAGCCCGATTTAAACCCGACCATTTTTAATATGTGGGCCGTTGTAGCAGGGGTGGCGCCAGAATTTTTTTTAACGCAGGTGCTGCTGTGCTAGATCAGTTAGGCTACAGGGGGGATCTGCACAATATATATATATATATATATATGTATATATATATATATATATATATATATATTATAAAAAATACTATTAATAAATGAGCAAAAATTGGCCACTCAATATTAAATATTCAATTATTTTAATTATTACAATTAAAGTTTTAATTTTATTAAATTGAACAAGCACAACATTCAGCATTCAATCAAATATTCTTAAAGATTAATTATTATTAATAATGTTACTTCAACATATTGTTATTTCAACATAATATGTGTGTGAGCAACAAGCAAGATGTGCATTTGTAAATTCGGTGACAGCGCGAGTTTCAAATGGTGTAAGTGACCGCGGCGCACCGGCGACTCCATGTCATGATTATTTGTCTGCTAAATTGCTTTTTATGTATTAAATCTACGCAATTGGTTGATGAAAAATGTATTAAAATTAAAATACAATTTATACTAAACGAAATTCACTTTAAAGAAAAGCTTTCTTCAAAACAAAACTTAACAAACTTGAAACTAAATGTGCTTATTCAATGGCTAAAACACGTATAGGCTAGACTCTCTTTTTGAACAAATTGCAGCACATTCATTTAATTCTGAATTTTGCACATGTAAGTTGAAAGGCATCTGTTTGTGCATAGTAAAACATATCTGTAACATTTATCACGTTCATAATTGTGCGTGAATTTATTAATTATTATCTCAATGAATAATGCGACAAGGAAGAAGCATGTAAACTGCGTTGTTTGTTTATTCAGAAATAATTGAATGGATCGGAAAAGTAACAAAAGAGGACATCGAGGGCTGAGGCTGACTACTATCATAATTTCTGTCATGGCAAGACTGCTTCATGTGTCTGTTCGTCATCGAAGTCCCCGTTTTTTTGCTGTCATAGGCGAGCAGCGTGCCGCATTTAATGAACGAAACAAAGCCAACACATATGTTGTCACTCCCCACGACTATAGTTTAAAATGTTTCCATACCTCCGATTTTCCTCCAAACTTGCTCAAAGTTAATTCTCATGTTTTCTTCAAGCACTTAAGCTACAGAATAGTAGCCTACAGCATGCACAGCAGGAGTGATAGGTCACGCGTGCGAGAGTGCGAGTGCGAGTGGACGAGATGCTGCGCATGACACGTGACGTGCTTTATCAAGGGCCCGACCCGACCCGGCCCGAGAACAGTGGCGGGAAATATCGGCCTGGCCCGGCCCCCCCCCCGTCCGGGCTCGGGCTCGGGCAGAGAATCTAAGCTCTACTCACTGGTAGGCTTAAGCAGTTGCCGCCGGGCAACCAATGAGCACGCTTATACAGCTTGCCATGGTCTGCCTGCTGCCGCACTGCGTTGACAATGAATACAAAATTAAAGGATAATTTTTTGGCTTCAGATCTCGAAGAAAGATAACTTTCCCGCAGCGTAAGCTACTTACGCAATACTCGTTCCCTCTTCTAGAGAGAACCGAGGTTACATTAGGTAACCGAGTACGTTTTGTATTAATTGTATCTTAATTTTAATCAATGTTTCATCTACCAATTGCCTGGATTTAATAAGAAGTAAATATAGTAGACAAGAGATAACCAGGACACGGAGGCGCCGGCGTAAATGAACCGAAACTCAGAGTCTACTTGCCTCACAGTCAGTCAGACATGTCTACTTTTAAACAGAACAATTCAAAACGGAAGAAAACGGACTGCTCTCTGGTTAGAAAGAAAAAAACAGAACAAACAGAGTAATGCGCATACGTCCATCCCGCGAATGTACAGTCTTCTTCTACCATATTCTCCCATTAACCGCTTTATTTCCACTGGCCAGCGCGAGCACAGAGACCGAAATCATGCCTCGCGGCACTCCTGTAAACCTGCCCTAAACACGCTTTTACTGGACTAGCCTATGTCACACAATACAAAGGTACACCAGCAAGAGGGAGATGAATGAAATAATTCGCCTTACAAATATCAGAAGCTGTCATTTAGTCGTTATTTACAAACTTGGACACCACACGCGGCTATTGACTGACCACGAACAGGTAATAACTTTTCGTTCGTAATGTCTTGCGGTCTGGCTGTTTTTTCCCCCGGGTATTTTTTTTTTTTTTTTTTTTTTTTTTTGAACAATTAAATTTTGGGCTAAAAGTGTGTTGTAACGCAAGCGTTACTGAACATGTACCGAGTAAAATATTACTGAAAATTGATTAGTAATGCCTTACACTACTGCGTTACAACTAAAAGTCATAAATTACTGTAATACATTACTTTTGTAACGCGTTACTCCCAACACTGGTTATTATAGAGTTTATGTTTATATAATTATAAATAATTCTGTTATTATTATAGTGTTTGTTTACAGTATTGAGCATCTGATCTGTTATTATAGTGTTTATGTTTACAGTATTGAATACCTGGGGCCTGTACCATGATGGTAGTTTAACAAACTCGGGGTTACAGGATTGGTTTTGAGTCGACAATCAGGCTTTATTGGTACCATGATGCAGCTCATCAACTTTCTCTGTCAACTCAGGCTTTGATCCTTAAGCTTTGATTACTCCACTCGCGCGTGCACATAAAAGAGTGACGTCAACACTGAACAACCAATGGTAGAGCGAGAGCGATATATTTTTCCGCGGAGGAGCAAGAGATAATCATTCAGAATTATGATGAATTTAAATATGTATTTCAAGCTCGAAACAATACGGACTGTTGGAGAAAGATTGCTGATTGTTAATGTGTAAGTTAAACAAATGTTCTATATTTATGTAAAATTATGTATGTATAGGCTATATGTATGTGTAGCCTATATGTGCAATATAGCCTATAGCCTATTTTTATAATATATAAAAAATGTGCATGTTTGTACTAAGAAAGATTAATATTCATTGATTTTTAGATGCAACCCCAACTCCAAACGTTCTTGGCAGCAGATAAAGACAAAATATAAAAATATACTTCAAAGTGGTGAGTATTTACCACAACCTTTTATTACTTTTGTGAACATTTTATACAAACACTTGTTTGCCGCAAACAGAAATAAAGAGTTAAATTCAGAAAACCAGAATACACTGGTGGGGGAGTTGGCTCTGAGTAGGCAATAAGGGACGGCCGATTATGGATGTGATTACAGGTGCTGTACAATCTGACCCTGGTGCTGGCTCCTCTAAGCAAGTAACACTGGGTACGTGTGCAATACATTACTACTTTTAAGTTTTAAATATGGCTGACTGTATGTTCTGCAGTCGAGGGAAATACAGTGTCCCTGTTGAAGCCAGCACACATACACACAGTCTCCCACACAGTGGTCATTATGCAGCAGACAGAACACCAGAAACCTAACCTTAACAACAGTTATGATTTACATTGACCTACTTTTATTTATTAGGGTGGAGGAAATGAAGACACTCTGTCTGTGTGTTCTCAGACAGTTGCTGATGTGAATGCACTGGGCTTTTTATTATGGCAAACATTTGAATGTGTGGCATTGAAAAGGGACTGGCCCTTACACATCTCTTTTATTGTAGGATTTTTCACAACCTGCCCCAGAAACTGAGGCCTCTCCCTCAAGGCTTCAGAAGAAATGTGAACAAGGTAAGGATTTAAAGGTTGTATCAGTGATTTCAGAGTTTGAACTAGACTGCACACTAAAGGAGCTGGACTGTGAGCTGAGGAGGCTCCAAAAAAAAACCTTGGAGATCAAAAAGCTGGATAAAACTGATCTCAGTATGTGAACTTATTTAACCAAGTAACACTTTAGTGTGAATATTTATTAATGCAACTTTCTCTTGCTCTCTTTCTCTTTCTTTGCTTAAAAAAAAAAAAAAAGTGTTCATGTGATGTCTGTCAGGATTCCATCACCATCTCCTTCGACTCATTCCCTCACTCCGCCCACTCAGTCATTCACACGCTCATTGTCACCTGATTACTAATCACCGTCACCTGGACCTCATCATCAGTGCACCCATATATACCTGCTACGAACATTCAGTCATTGTCTGATCTCGTCTAAACATGATCAAGACCCTCTGCTATACTTACCTGTATACTTACCTTCGATCCCGATCTTCTCAGCCAGTCTTCATTCCGTCTGCTCAGGAGCTCCGTCATCGTCATCTGCAAAAGAAAGAGAGAGAGAGACTTGGTTACACTTCAGTTAAGCTATCATCTGATATTCAACTTACTGTTTACTCACCTGTTACGCTGTACCGATCCATTCTGCAAATTAAAGCATTTAACTTACCTTCTGTCTGCTTCATCTATGCCAAACCTGACAATGTCACCCTATCAATATATCTTACCGGCAATTTTATAAAAGCCCTCTTTTATGGACATGGCCGATAAATGTCCGGGGGAACACTATTAATGAAACTATTCATGTACTCCTGCAGAGCGAGGACCACCTTGCGTATGGTTCAACAAACCGTGTTTTCCACTAGCTTCTGTGCGTCACCGTGCAAGTATGTACCTCTTGCAAAAAAAACAAAACAAAACGCAACGCAATACCACAAATGATCTGAGGCAATCCATGCCAACATGTCAACGCCCACATCAGCTCGATAAAACACATCAAGTTTAATCAGACTCATGCACTTACCGTCGTCTTGCTTCGCTGTGAGGAATAATCCTTAGAAATTTACCTCAGAAGTGCTGGTTTAGTTTCACTTCGAGGAGCAACGGATCCAGCTGAGGACTGTGAATAGTAAGTTCTTTATTCTTAAGTGCTTTGTTCTAATCGCGATATGCAATAGTGTCTGTTAACCGCAAAAATACTGTTTAAATATGAATCGCGTGTCTGTGTGTGAATGAATGAACGGCACAGATGTTTACTTCAGCTGTAGTAAACAACAGCGCGCATCTGTGCCGTTCATTTACACTTGCACTTACATTAGTAAAAATGTTATTTCTACATGAACACATCTACTAGTTCAGCTTTTACCAAACTATATTGCTATACTGAGATGAGTAAAAATCATGTCTTTGTATAAGCAACGTATTAAACTGCAAATTAACATTTATATGCTAATATATCATAAGAATGATATGTTACAGACGAAATCTGAATGTTTAGACAAGATTTCGTTGATTAGTTTTGGATAGATTATAAAGTTTATACTGTCACATTAAATAACCTTTTGTTTGCCAATTTCTGCTCATATATTAAATATATAGTATGGGATGTTTTGTACTTTGTCAAAAATAAAGCAGGTATATTGAATTATCAACTAAGATGTTATTATAGTGTTTGTTCCAATATTCAAATGAATGAATCCTTAACTTTGAAATACGTATGATAAAATGTATACTTTTTACAGAAAAAGATTGCACTTGAAATATTGTTAAATTGTAATTGTTGTTGATTTACATGTGAAAACTTTTTAATAATATAGCAAAAAAATATATTTACAAGGTAGATTGTAAGCAACATCTTAATAGGTCCAGATAAGCCTTCTCATTAAATTATTATTTTTTTTTTTTTATTAGTGACACATTTGGGGAGAGGATATATTCCAAAACTTTCTGAAAATACAGTATGATAATTAACTGCATAGTTACTAGAAATTGTAACTTGACAACATCCATTAGTCAAAAGTCTTGTGGACACACATATTTAGTATGTGTTTTGTGGCCTTATTTCAGAAACTTTCATTTTTAGTTTTTTTTCAATAACTATGCATAAACATTCTCTCAAAAATACAAACATGTTTGTTGCTCACATATTATGATAGCCCTGTTTGTGCTGAATAGAGTGTAATGACACCTTTTCCATGAATATGTTTATAAGCAACTGAAAAAAGCACAAATTTCAGGGCATGTCGAAACATCTCAAGGACCCCAAAAACACCTTAGATCCCAGAGGGTTAATATTGCAGGAATGTAGATTTATGTCACTAGATGACACCACAGTTGTAAAAACATATCTCAGAACCCACACATTAAGCAGTGCCTTTCACATTATTTAACTTATTTTCCCTGAAATCCAACATCCATGACACACTTTGATTAATTTTTGATTTGGTCTTTATTGTGATTGACAAAGCTATTAATAGAAAGACAAATGCATTAAGAAGGACTTCTGCATCCTTTCAAATGGCTACACTGTTGTCCACATTTTTGGGGTTCAGATAGGTGTAGGGAAGCTCCAACTTCTTGTTTCGCTCCTCGATGAGATCTGACAACCCTCTCAGATCCTTTTGAAAATCTTCAATGAGCTTGCGAGGGACCTCTTCATCATAGAGATTTTCTGGGAAATATCCCAGAGGGTACTACGGACAGGGTATTAAGATTTTAATCATAAATAGCATGTTGATTAGAAACATGTTTATAACAATGTTTAACACACTGCGTATGACAGCACTAATATTCTGTTAGAGCCCACTGCAACACTATGCTCACTGTTTGCTAATCTGCTTTGTAATGTAACAGTCAGGTAATGCAAACTAGAGGAATGAAAGCAGTGTAAGTAAGCCATTGTCATCTGGAGAAATATGATGGTATTCACAAGAACACCATTCAGATTGTTCACAACGAAATTGAATTGCAGTCTTTAGACATGTGCCCTGATGGTGTAAAACTCACATGGTCTGCAGAGTCCTTGCTCAGGAGTCTCAGGACAGCCATCCCATTCACCGTGGTGCTCACATCAGGTAGGGTCTCCAGGATCGTGTCCTCAGTGGTCTGGCCTTTCTCGTTGGGAGGGGGCTTTCTGAGGGCAGTGGGGTAATTAGGCATCCAGCCGCCAAAGTCAAACTGGGGGAAAAGAATTCGTGAAAAATGTGATATATAAGCCAAATATTCATAAAGAATAACAAGAGCACATAATTAACATTACTTAGGCCATGGAAAGTGGATATGGACAGGTTTTTCTAAATGTTTTAGTCATGCCCCTCTTAAAGGAGCATTTCACCCATGGGAATATTATCTTTATTGAAAGTGGGTCATATATGTAGTCGAAATGTAACAAACAAAAATGACAGGCAGAAGCCGCCTTCTGTTCCTCCATCAGCCCCAGCTGCTCTTCGCTATATTTCGGCTCGTAAAGATAGCCACGAACAACTGATTCGAGCATCAGACTTTCAAAATCCTCTTCTTCTATATTATATTGAGTACCTTCTGCCATTGTCGTAACTTCACATCTGGCTCCACAGCGCCTGTTAGCTTAGCTTCCAAACAAGATGGTGGATATTGCTTTTAGTTTCTACAAGTAAAGTCCCACCCACTGATTTGTAAGAAGTCTGTAGCGTAAGTGGGTCCCACCCCCTGGAAGAATGAGGAACGAGTGTTTGTAGTCTCAACCCCTCTACAAAGATATGGGACTTCCTGCTTAGAATGACATTATAGGTGACAGAATCATTATAAGCAGGAACTGCAACACTAAAATCCGAATTTCTCCCGTCTCAGGGGAAAATGAGGGAATAATGCACGACCATTCAAAAATATGACTGGGTTTCTAACGAGACAAAGCTTCATGCAAATGGGTGAAGTGTCCCTTTAAACACAAATCTGGTGACAAGTCAACAGTCTTAAGAATGGAATTGCTGTTCGGTGCCGCTTTATGAAGGCAAAGCTCCAACCACTATTCACACACTTGAAAGCCATTGTAACGGCTGTGTTCGGTTTTTCTGCTGATCTCCTTATAATAGTCCTTTACGATTGTTGCTTGTCAGACTGTATGAACATTAGATGATGTAAGATCGCTGTAAGATCTCAGTTGATCAATCAATGACACGTTCGGTGATGTGAGCTGCATTACAGGCGGGATTGAAATGGTGGCTACAAAGAAATCTCTAACGTTAATTTTGGTCATGGCTTGTCTTGAAAAACAAAGACAATTTGACGGTCGTCATAGGGAAGTCACACTGCAGGACTGAGATTCAAATCTTCTAACATGGAAATAATTTCGTCTGAGGTAAAATCTGATCGCAACGGTCATTAATCATCTGTCTGTGAACATGTCAAACTAACGATCAAAGACTTCAGTGTTTAGCCAAGGATCAGAGGAATCTTTTAGGATTTGCTAAATTAGTCTCAGATGGCCAAATCGTGGCCAAAATTGCACAGTGTGGCTTAACACACAGACCACAAAACACTAGAACTATATACATGAATCAAAACACATGAACACCTGACACTGAATGTACAGCTAGAGGAATGTGTGGAGCAATTCGCTGGATTTGAGAAAAAGTGTATGAGATTAGGATCACGGACTGCAGCTTTAATGGCTCTGTGTGATTGGAAGTGAATTGACTTGTACTAACTGACCTGTCCACTGTTTACAGTGGCATGTTGGGCTGATGCAGTGAAGATCACCATGGTGACAAACTTGATAAGCTCTTTCAATGTCTGAAAAGATGTTGGTATTCCTGGGAAGAAGAATGAAAGTCTGTTTCTGTGGGGAACTCAGTTTAGCACACACACACACACACACACACACACACACACACACACACACACACACACACACACACACACACACACACACACACACACACACACACACACACACACACACACACACACACACACACACACACACACACACACACACACACACACACACACACACACACACACACACACACACACACACACGGAGAGTGGAGCCATAAACCAAACTACTTTTGACTATTGACCTGGTTCAATTATTTTCCATAAAACAATTACAGTGGGGTTTACAAAAGAGGTTGTGCCTCAAAGCAAATATGTCTATCTTATGCTGTGCAAATACTGAGCTGAACACAAAATAAAAAGAAAAGAAACCTTTGTTGGAGTAACATTACTTTATTTATTCCACCAGAAATCACACTTGCAGCATCTTCAACTGCAACAGCCTTGATAACGGACTGATAACAGACCTGAGGATTCTCTTCCCAGGAAGCCATTGGTGAATATCTCACTGATCCAGCGCTGCAGCTCTGTGTCCTTCTGCACGTGTGCATCACTTTGATAGTAGAATGTCAAGAAAGCTGCAACAAACCTGTAAGCAACCTCAGTCAGATGTTTTCCAGGTTTACATATTTACAGCTTTACTTTTTTGTAGATTTGCTTTGCATTTATTTCTTAAGCAGGAATTTATTCAAAGCGACTTACAACACAGAACATGTGCAGCATGTGCTTACTGACTAAACCCATGAACCTGTATAATTGACACTATATTTGTTGAAATTTAAATCAAAGTGCACCAGGATGCATTAGTTCAGCCCTAAAAACTGGATGTATTATGTAACACACACACACACAGAGAGAGAGATAAAATCATAATGCCTTTAAATAAAACACTAGACTAAACTCCACTGGTAGTCATACTTGTTGATGATATTCCACAGTTTCATCCCGTCATCTCTGTAGTAGTAGCGGGGCACAGTCTCCAGGCCTCTCCCGGAGATGTTATCAGGAAGACAGAGGGCGCTGTAGGTCAGGGAGGCAGTAGCGCGCTTCAGCAACTTTTTCAATGACTCTCCACCTACTCCTGCATACTAAGAGTAGTATCATTAACGGAGAGAAGACATGACATAAAGTTAGGTTAAAGGCTTCTGTAAAAACTAAGTTCTGTCACCACAAATCCCTAATAATTTCCCCAAAATTTAAATAAAAAATAAAAAATTTAGTAAAAGAGTAGATTGTTAAAGAAGTCAGTCATGACAGAAAACATTAAAGATCCATTTTGTATTTTTTTTAAGAATCTCACAAGATATGTTTGCAGGTACTGTAACTGATGTGTGGCCGAGGGAGACCAGGACAGAGGCTTGGGCTTGCCTCTCAGGAGGTTTGGTAATGGGAAGACGATGGAGCTGAAGTTCTTGATGAAGCATCGATAGAAATTGGAGAAACCGAGGAAGCGCTGGAGTTCTTTGATGGTTGTGGACAAGTTTCAAACAGCATCTACCTTCCCCTGTTTAAGATGATATAGTTGCTCACCAATGGTTGAATCTCCTTGTGGTTGACCAAAGACCTCAGGGAAGTGCCTTGTGAAACAATCCAGGGATTGAGTTACGGGTCCTGCTTGAGTCCAGAGAGTTTCGGCCGACTGTAAAGCTTGCCCCGACAACAGGGATATAATAAAGGCAATCTTGGCTCGATTGGTGGCAAAGCGCTGCGTTTGCATCTCTGGAGCCAGTGATCATTGTAAAAGGAATCCGTTGCAATTCTCCGCCGAGCCAGAGTAGGGCGCCAGGTTGGCCATGGGACTGGCAGAATGGCGGATGTTGTGGCTGTGGAAGCGATGAGTCCGTCCACGATCTCCTGAAAAGGATCTGTAGAGCTCATGCTGCGTTAAAGTGGGTCTGGTCTTCTGTAACGGATTGACTCAGATAGATGGAATATAATCAAGAAAGGGTTTATTGCAGTAGAGCGAAATCAGTGGAAATAGATGGGAGATGTCAATGGAGATAATCACTGAAGAGAATGGCTTGGAACTTTACTGCAACATGGACGATGCAGAGAAGATGAGGGGGTGGTGACTTCAGAGTGGGATGAGGAGCACACACCTCGCGAGGACCCACGAAGAGGAGACAGGTAGGTAGAGCACAGGGAAGCACACACGAGGCGAGGAGTAGTGAGACTTGAAGTGCAGGAACGTAGAATATGCAGAGAATATACGGGTGTCACGATCTCAGCCTGTGTTCATGTCTTGTGTGAGGACTTTTGTGTTATTTCCTGTATTGTGCCATGTTTTGTAGTTCATGCTGATTAGTCTCCAGGTGTGTCTTGTTAGTTCCCTTGGTTACCCTCGTATGTTCCCATGACAATCAACCACACCCTCTTGTTACCTTGTTAGCCTGTGTATAAATTGTCCTTGTGTTTCTCTTGTGGTTTGTCAGTCGTTGTTTGCTGTACCATGTTCCTGTCCTGAGTTTCTTTGTTTGCGCTGTATTACCTGTTTGTATTGTTATTAAAGTAGAGCTTGCATGTGGATTCTCTCTCCGGTTCGTCCCTGCCTCTCTGTTACAACGGGTAATCAGTCTTTACTTGCCACTGTTGCCTTTGGCTTGCTCAGTTGGGGATATTTGGGGATATTTAATTTAATTAATCAATCAACGATACTATTGATCAGCATTACCAAATGTGGACGTTCCACTAGAAACAAACATTGATGTATTGTTCTAATTTAATACTGTGAAGCTGCTTTGATACAACCTATGTTGTGAAAAGCGCTATATAAATAAACTTGACTTGACTTGACTTTACTGAAGTACGAGACCAGACAACTATGAGGCTTGAGGTGTGTGCTTAAGTATGTGCGTGGTGATGAACTTGAGAGGTATCAGGTGTGTGTGATACTCCGGGGATGGTGCTCTCTGTGATTGGCTGGTGACAGAGCCTGGCGTGTCTGTTACAGGTACATAGGATAATGAACTGAATTCAACAAAAAGTGTATTGGATTATAATTGAAGACCTTTACACCATGTCCTAACTACACGTGATAAAAGGTATTTTTTCCATGTTAATCAGAGTTTTTGTCCTAACCAGCCGCGACTGCGACACACAACAATTCTATTTTATAAACAGTTTCTATTTTTCTGCGACGTGTTGGAACAACAAACACAAAGTGTGGCAATGATAATCTCAGGTGCTGTTTATGTGCTTTATTATTTATGTTAAAAGCATGCAATGTGACTCTGAATATCATTTAGTGCTCCAGCTTTGTAGCTGTAAAAGCAACAATGGATAATTCACCTCAGGTCTTGAAATTAAACAAATGGAAACAAGAATGTTCAAACTGTGAACAAACAAGTGTATTCTTTGACAAAGATTGTTTTAGTAACTCAGTAGCCTATGTATTTTTAATAAAGTTTAAATGGTGTAATATTTGTGAATTTGATTATGTAGCTACTTATACATTTTCTTGCTATTGTCTTCAAGATTACTCTCTAGTGCTGTGCACTTGCTGTGAGACTCCGCCCACACGCTGTTCTGATTGGCTGTGGGTTTTGATAGATTGACGCATCTCCCAGTCATGTTGCGTCTAGTGTGGACAGACAAACAATTTGTCGCTGGAATCTTATTGCATCGCATCTGGTTAGGACATGATGTTAGTGCCTCTGCAACCATGACATATACATACCATTGTAATGGCCCCATCCTCGGATATCAGCTGATTCCGGGCCATGATGTTGATCTGGAGCGTGTATCGAATATGAGGAAAGAGGAGCTACAGAAGGAAAAGTAAGTAAGAGATTTGTATTCCCTGCCTTCACATTCTTCGAAGATAAAATATATGAATGAAGAATGAATTTTAATTTCTTGTCTGTGAGTGTGTGCATTTTAGCACCTGTGTGTGTGTACCTGTACACCTGTGTGTACCTGTACACTCGAGCTTTTGTCTTCTTTATTGCTGTTTTTCCCCACACTGTCTTTTTATAAGTGTTTAGTGTTGATTGGTTTAAAATATATGACTTGTCTGTCTGTGTATTTAAGCCCTGTGTCTTGTTTCAGTCTTTGTGAGTTCTTGACGTTGTATGTTGGCTGTTCCTGTTCCCGTTCCTGAGTCTCTGTCTGAGTTTGTAGTCTTTGTCTGAGTTTGTTAACGTTTGAGTTTCTTTAAGAAATTCTGCTGCAATTGGATTCTGCTTCTGCAATCTGCTTCTTCAGCCGCCGGCATAACAACACCAAAGGTTTTCATCTATGGGGCAGGATACAACCGCAAGCAAAAATTCAAATGGCAGTTGATAAACTTTATAGTTGGCCAAGCAAAAATGGCAATATATATTTCAAGGAAAAACATGATTCAAAATATGCATTGCCAGGATAGTGTATTGTCGTTTAAGGCATTCATTAGATCTAGGATCTCAGTTAAGTTTAAGTATTATAAGGAGATGCAAGATTTGGGAACTTTTATATTACAGTGGTGTTTCAATGAGGTTTGTTGTGCTGTGTTTGAGGGAGATTTAACTTTGAGCTTTTTGCTGTGTTGATTGTTTTTGTGATGATGCAATGATGGGTCTTTGTCACTGACTTAATAAAAGTGTGGGCTAAAAATCAAATCTCTCTCTCTCACTTCCGGTGCACGCTGGGAGCATTTGGGGTGGTGGTGAGGGGTTTTACGGAGAAGTACTAAACTTTTCTATTGTCTTTCTCACTTCTTTTTCGAGTAATTTTGATATTTAAATCTAATATTAAATCTAGTAGTAAAGTTTAGTTTGAGGTTAGTTGACGCGTTGTGGAATTAGTATTCATGTGGCGAATACAAGGATGGCATCGCACCTGGATGTGCAAACGCCATCGCTGTCGCTTCGTCACGGAATTAGATCCATCACTCAAGTTGGTATAACAGTTGAGTTTTCAAGATATTAAGAAGAAAGAACTCTATGTAACGTGTGTAAAAGTTACGCATCAGACTGTGCTAAGAGGAGTGAAGACTTGGAGGTGGTCAGAAGTGTTTGGGACAAATTTTAAGGCATGTTGGAGGGCTCTATATAAGTTGCCTGTTGAAAAGCGTATTGCAGACTTGCAGTGGAGACTGATGTTCGAGGCTATAGCTACGAACAGACACGGGGCACACCTGAATCCAGCAGTGGGGACAGAGTGTTTATTTTGTGGCTTAGAAGAAACGGTTAATCACTTATTTATTGATTGTTTTAGGTTGGAGGGAATGTTTAATTTTTTAACACAAGTTTTTATAAAGTTTGGGGAGTCAAGAAGTGGTCAAGAAAGGAGGAAGAAATGTTTACTGAATTTTCTGTTGGGTTCAGCTAAGTTGTCCATATGGAAAACTAGAAAAGATAAAATGTTAGGTATAGGTCCAATTAATGCTGAAATGGTACTAAAAGGGATGATAACTGCTAGAATCAAGATAGAGTATACATATTATAAATTGGTCAGTGACATTGTAATGTTTTCTGAAATTTGGTCAGTGGGGGGAGTACTTTGTCAAATTGGAGAAAATGAAATGTTGTTTTTAAATGTGTAGAAATAGAAATTTAATTTATGAAATGAATTTTTTGTAAGAAAATTGTATTGAGGTAAAAGGACAAATGGTCTAATCTCTCTCTCTCTCTCTCTGTTGTTTACACCCCTGTTGTTCTATGAGCCCTCACCGTTCACACGTCAAACCAACTCATGCGCGACAGATTCAATACCTTGTAGAGAGGGTGTGGAGAGGGAAGATTGCGCCATGTGGCCACGGTGAACACCTCCGCCAGCAGGTGAGTCCTCAGCAGGTGAAAGTCCACCTCGTGAACGCCAAACTCTGCGTTTCGGACGAAGATCTTGGCCAGTTTCCAGTCGCCCTTTGAATCCGTTGGGAGGAAGATGGGATTGTCTTTGCTGGGCTTTTGCCTTAACTGTGCAGATTAAATTTAAACATCCGTGAAAATGGGTTATTGGCAATCTGGGTTATTATTTGTCTCTCTTTTAAGAAAATGAGAAAGGATTTCCATGGTTTCTCTATAAAGACACTAACATTTTAAAAAAGGTTTATTTAATGTTTAATCATTCAGACATGTTTGCCCACTCTTCAGTTGTACATTATATTTCACCTTTTCTTTGTTTCTGTTACGATGAGGTAGAATCAAAGGAGGAAGCAGGATCCAAATCCACATGCAGCACTTTATTAAATAAACCCAGAACTTCACAGATGCAGACAGACTCAAGATCAAGACTCAGGAACAAAACAACATTCAACATCAAGAACCCACAAACACTTCTTCTTCTTCTTCTTTTAGAATTTAACTGGCGGTTGGCAGACCAACTTAAGGTGCATCTACCGGACAGGAGTGTGGTCGTCGAGAATAGTCAGAGGGAATTATTCACCTATGCGCATACCTATGATATAAATATGTACATATTAAATACGGTAGAACAACCCCGTATTTTTGAGAAACCTCATAACTTGATTTTTAACACTTTTAGATACATATCCTAATAGATTAACTAAAGTAAGCGCTTTCCCTTCTTTATATAGGACTGATGTTAAACAACTACGCTCTTCCATGTAATTATTACACTCTATTAGGACATGTTCAGCTGTTTCTGGCTGTCCGCAATAATCACAAACTCCTGTCTGATGTTTCCCTATACGGAACAAAGATCTATTGAGACCTGAATGGCCAATCCTTAAACGTGTCAGCACTGCCTCTTCTCTCCGACTTCCATCCCTAGATCTACCCCCTCCCACATTTCTTTGCACACAGTAAAGATGTCTGCCAGTGTCATTACTATCCCACTGCTCTTGCCACATCCCAATCACTTTTTCCTGAATAATAGATTTCCCTTCAGCTTTGCACAGAGGGACATTGATGTTAACCACATCCAATTTCCAGGCCTGTTTAGCTAGAATATCCACCTCTTCATTTCCATCTACACCTACATGGGCAGGGACCCAGACAAACTGAACACAAACATTCTCACTATGCAGCTGAAACAATATATGGTAAATTTTGTATAATAGATCTAGTCTGCATGACTTTCCTGTTTTTATGCTCAATAATGCAGCTTGACTGTCTGAGGCAACTACAGCTCTGTTTATGCCCCCAATACAATTCATAAGCAACCAATTAAGAGCTAAAGCAATGGCAGTGAGTTCCACAGTATACACTGCAAGATAATCAGAAGTTCTTCTTTTAATTTTGATGTTATATTGTGGAATACTCACTGCCGCTCCTGTTCTGCCATTGTTGGGATCTTTAGACCCATCAGTATACAGTACAAGGTGTTCTTTAAACTGCTCAAAATAATTTTGAACAACAAGCCATTCTGGGGTACCGCTACTTTCCTTTTTCAATGCCAGTTGTAGCTGCAAGTCCACTACTGGCATAACAAACATCCATGGAGGTATGGATGAACATGGTACAGTCGAACTGAACTTAAATTGCGTCAGGCCTACATTCTGGGCTTTAACCCTCTGGGGACCAAGCTGTTTTTGGGGTCCTTGAGATGTTCTGACATGCCTTGATATTTGTGCTTTTTTCAGTTATTTATAAACATGTTAATGGCAAAGGTGTAAATTCACTCTATATAGCACAAACAGGGCTACCATAATATGTGAGCAACGTGTATGTAGATGTTTGTATTTTTAAGAGAATAATGTTTATGCGTGGTTATTGGAAAAAAATAAAATGAAAGTTGCTGATTTAAGAACACAAAACACATAATAAATATGTGTCCACAAGACTTTTGACTAATTGATGTTGTCCCTTTGAATTCTAGCTTCAAAATTATGTGAAAATCATCCTGCCTGATTGTTCACATGAAACACTACATTGATTTAAACATTGTAAAACAGTTTTTTTGTCAGAAGAGGTTTATGCGTGGGAGATATTAATGAGATTCAGACCAGAGGTGTGACATAGACGCTCCCCCAAGTGTTAATGGGCCATCAGTGAGGCAGCCTGAACAAAGAATGAGGAGATTCAAATGTTTTGTTTTTCAATCTGTTTTATTGTAATTTTGTAAAAACAAAAGTAAAGGCAGGTATCTCACAGTAAATGCTTATGCCCCGTTGATGCGGGCTCTAAGCAAATCAAATGTGACCATATATTGCATATGACCTTTTATATTAACATTACCAATCAACAATTGTTATGTTGTGCATGCATAACAACACATTTGTTGCAAAGCCACACAGGCACATATAGGCTACATTTGTATCATCACAAAGTATATAAAAAAAATGTAACTAACATCTGTAAAATAGTAGGTAAATATGTACTTACTCTTTTTGATTTTTGTTGCTGCGTGTCCTCGTTGCAGTGGAAGGCGAGAGTGAACAAGCTACATTCCTTTTAAAAAAAGTTACAAAACATATGTAACATCAACCAATCTCCAAAAATAAATAATAAAGTCATACAGGCTCATATTATTAACACTAAGTATAAACAAAATTGAACTAACACCTGTAAAATAGTGGGTAAATATGTACTTACTCTTTCTGATTTCTGACTGTGTTGCTAAGCGCACTCCGAGTTGCAGGCGGAGGTAGTGATGAAGCTACATTCCTTTTAAAAAAGTTGAAGAATATTATTACATAAATATAACTATAGTAGCATTAGTCTATAATGAATTACTGATGTAAATAATTTTAGACGCGTGCAATAAGCCTATATGCGTGTCAATGGGCCATTACCGGAGAGGCACACCGCAAACATTAGCCTAACACATTTGTGCACTTCATTAACTGGGTATATTTACACATTTCAGCACATTTACACACATTTACAACTGATATTTGCGAGCATGCATCGTTAATGATAATGAGGCAGCATTTATATAGTCAAAATATAATCTAAACACCTACTAGGCCTACTTTCTAAAATAATTTCTAAATTCTATCTTTCATACATAATGATCTAAACATATCATTTAGGCTACACATACAAATACAAATTTCCTAACCAAGGGGTGTAGCATATGTACACAAAAAAACAAAACAAAACATTTTTAACGTTGAAATGGTACGAGATATTAAATTCATGGTATAGATATGCACTTTCATTAGATCGTGTTGAATATAGGTAGATATCAAATGTCAGTACTCTGGATGGCAAGTCCACCCAGTATAATATGTAAGCTCATGTTTTGAATAGCTTGTCAACTAATGCAAGTAAGAATAAATACTTACTCATCCGAAATTCTATCCACGGCTGGATCAAGTCGCTCTTCAAAATACAAACGGTCGTCATCAGAGTAGTCGCGCTCCTCTTCTGATGAAAATCTGGACTCTTCGTCGATAGTATCCAGGACGAACTGAAGGGCTTCCGCACCGGTGTACCGTGTCATCTTCCCAACGCGCAGGTGACGAAATGATGAAACTTGAAGCGTTTAATGCATTTGCTTGGGGGCGTTTACCTGTTTTGCATAGATGGCTTAGCACATTATCTTGTGAATAGCGCGCTCCGTGAGTAGGCGTGAACGAATTAAAGTCAATGAGCTCGTAATGAGCTCGACTGGAATCGCTCTCTTTTTATACAGATTACAGAAGCTGATAATATTTGTTTTTTATATAAATGACTTCATTTAACAGATGCGATCTCAAGCTTTATGCCCGTGGGTCTGTTTGCCTGTTTGACTGAATTTTCGCGGAGTTATAGATCATTTTCGAACGCGTTTCAAATGGGAGTTTACTGACAGAGAGAAGGCAGAAATCGCATCATGTTAAAGTTTCTTTATTTGTCAAAAAGCAAAACACTTTATTTTTATTGTGAGTATACAGAAAAAAAATAGAAACTGAACAGGATCGATTGATGTATAACACGAAAATTAAAGATCAAAATTAACAGAGCATTTTGTGTTTATTTTTCATTGCTAAAAAAAAAAACGAGCAAAACGCGCCGGCGCGTTTTTGGTCCCCAGAGGGTTAATATCTCCAATCCACCCAAAGCTATAATAGTTAGACTTCTGATGTTCCCAACAATCCTGCAACACAGCTTTTGCTGGGTGAACACCGCTATGACCCTGGAGATTGACCCAGTACGCATACATTAGCTTAACTCTCCTTAACCGCATCGGAAATTCTCCAGACTCAACCTGCAAAGCAGCAACAGGAGACGATCTAAAAGCTCCACAACAAATACGCAACCCTTGTGATTGTTCTCTGTCCAACCTAATCAAGTGACTTTCAGCTGCACCCATATATGATAAACAGCCATAATCAAGGGAAGACCTCATGAGAGACTGGTAAATCCTCAACAATGCTCCTCTTGCAGCTCCCCAGTTCTGACCAGACAAACACCTCAACAAATTATTAACTTTTTTACACTTAATTTGAACATACTCTATATGCTGCTTCCATGTAAGTTTCTCGTCAAATATAACTCCCAAAAACCTCACAACACTCACTTGTTCCAACTTTTGCTCATAAAGTTTTAATGTAATGTCTTTATGTCGTCTTGAAAAACAAATAACTTGGGTTTTAGCAACAGACATTCTGAAGCCCCACTTATTAGCCCATTCCTCCACCACCACAATTGTATCCTGCATCTTCTTTTCCAGGTACTTCAGATTACGTCCCCGCACCCAAAGGGCTCCGTCATCTGCATATAAAGACTTGCCTATACTTCCGTCAATTCGATCAAAAATGTCATTTATCATTATGTTAAAAAGTACTGGACTGCAGACACTCCCTTGCGGTGTACCATTCTCTACAGCATATGTACTAGAATAGGCCGTGCCAACTCTAACCTCAATTTCTCTTCCAAATAAAAAATCCAGTACCCAATTATAAAGCTTACCTCCAATACCAAGTTTCTCAAACTTCATCAACAATCCCTCCTTCCACAACATATCGTAAGCTTTCTCTATATCAAAAAGGACAGCAACCACTATTTCTTTGTTTGTCTGGGCTTTTCTCACTTCTGACTCCAAACATAGAATTGCGTCCATCGTATTTCTTCCCTTACGAAAACCACTTTGAAAAGGGCAGAACAAGTTTTTACTTTCCATATAATATGTCAGCCTATCTGTTACTATTCTCTCCATCGTTTTCCCTAACTGCGAGGTAAGCGCAATGGGCCTGTAATTAGAAGGGTCAGTTGCACTCTTACCAGGCTTCAGCACTGGCACTATGACTGCCTGTTTCCACACACCAGGAATTCTTCCTGTTTCCCAAACCAGATTGAAAAGCTTCAGGACCACATTAAGAGACCTGTCACTTAAATGTCCAAGCATAGAGTAGCAAATACCATCCTTGCCATGTGTAGATTGCTTCACATTAGAGACAGCCTTCTTCAGTTCAAAAATTGAAAAAGGCATATCAAGATCCCGACTTGTGATTCTTTTCCGAACGATAACTCCTGGATTTTCAGCCAAAGCCTCCTCTCTACAGCACTTGGCAGTGTCTGACAATTTCTCAGAACTGTGTACTTTAAAGTCTCCACCAACAACTCTGCTTTTTCTTTATTACTAACAGCAGTCTGCCCATTATGAAGCAAAACAGGCATAGAATAATTCCTTTTTACACCATTCATTTTCCTAATAACTCCCCATACATCTGACAACTTAGTTTCTCTCCCAATAGTATTACAATATCCCCTCCAGAAAGCCTTTTTTGCAGCTCTAACAGTCCTTCTAACAACAGCCTGCGCTCTCTTATACTGGACTAAAGCCTTAAGTGTATGATTCTTCCTTATCTGCTCAAATGCCTTACTTCTCTCTTTAATTGCAGCACTACACTGCTCATTCCACCATGGTACAGACTTTTTAAGTCCTCTTCCACCAGTCTTTGGAATTGAGACCTCAGCCACCTGAAGAATATTAGACACAAATTCAGAGTTAAGTAATTCCACATCATTCAAACACCTTTCATCTAATTCACCACACTTCCTCTCAGCTAAAACTTGAAATAATTCCCAGTTGGCTTTATCTAACCTCCATCTCGGTACCCGCACTTCATCTTCTTTAATTACATCAATTCCAACTGTTACAATTATGGGGAAGTGATCACTACCCATAGGTAAGTCACTTAACACCTCCCATGATGTAATACCTGCCACTCCACTCGATATAAATGTTAAATCCAAATAACTCTCTGTGTTTCTACAGCAATCATATCTTGTACCTCTACCATCATTAACGCAAACAAGCGAATTCAATTCAAGGAATTCCTCAATAATCACACCATTTGAATCTGTATTCAGGCTTCCCCATAATACATTATAAATCACCGCACCACACTATCTTTCCTTGAATCTGTCCACTTACAGCACCTAGGTCCTCAATACTCAACCTCTTACTAGGATTATAAAAATTAACCACTGAAACTTGATCATTACCTATCCAGATTTTAACAACTACTGATTCATACTCCTGCCCCATATTTTCAACTTTGTACCTCATACCATCTTGAACAAATGTTGCTACTCCCCCACCTTGTCTATCCTTCCTATCATTTCTTATTGCTGTGTAACCTTGAATAATAAAATCTAACTGAGGTTTGAGCCATGTCTCCTGAATACATATTATATGGGGCCTATCTCCCAAATCAGAGATGTACTTCTTAAACTCTTGACCATTGCTAATGAGACTTCTCGCATTCCACTGGAGAATAATTATCATGAGACAGACGGTACACCACTCCATGTTTGAGGTTGGGATGAAAATTGACTCTCATTTAATCTCTCTTCCACTAATTCCCAGCTAGTATTTTTAAAACTGAGGTACTTCTGCGCTGCTTTTACAATTATTTGAATTTTTTCCGTCTTCCTTTCAGCTTGAGCAGTACAATTAATAATCTCTACCATGAACAAAACAAAGTCATCTTTTCTCATGAGTAGAGTATCTTCTTTGATCTTACTGCATCCCTGACAAGCAGAACTACATGCCTCTACAGCCGCTGTTTTATTCACCTGTACAGTTGGCTGAGCAGGTACTTTCCTAGCCGCTTCCGCAAATGAGACCCCAGTTTGGATTTTAACCTTCTGTACCTCTTCAGCTCTTTTGCTAACTGTACATCCCCTGTAAGCTGAGCTATGCTCACCTCCACAGTTACAACATTTCAAGGCAGCTCCTTCCTCACATTTCCCATATTCATGATCCCCGGCACATCTCCCACACCTTTGCTTCCCCTTACATACTGCTGCGACATGTCCAAACTTTTGACATTTAAAACATCGAAGTGGTGGAGGAATAAACGGCCGAACACCATAACTCATGTAACCAACACAGACTTTATCTGGTAGAACCCTCTCTTCAAACTTCAGCATGACTGAAAAACTATCACTCCTTTCCCCATTTCTGTTCATTTTTAGTCGTCTAACTTCTACAACCTTTCCTCCCGATACATTGGATTTAATTTCTTCGACTGGGACTTCAGGTGGAATGCCTGTAATGACACCACGCAAATACTTTCCACTGTCAAGCAATTTTCCACTCACATTTTCACCCAAAACTGAGTGCTCTCTCTTTGTGTTTGACATCATTACAGATGATTAACAAAGACCCGTCCCGCAAGACTTTCGCACATTTCACTTTTCCAACCAGTGTGTTTATCTCCTTTGTAAGCTTAACCGGATTCCATTTATTAAACGACTCGCCCTCTTTAACCAATTTCACAACTACTTTAAACTCAGTTGCTACTTCTACTACTCCCGCACTGTGTACCTCAGCTTTATCAGACTGGGAAGATTCAGTTAACTTTCTAGTCTTTTTACGTTTTCGCCTAACTTTCTGAGTATGCCATATACCATCTTTTTCATTTTCCCCGCCACCAGCACCTACTTCCATTCCGATTTCACTTCCTGACACATCACTTCCCTCTGCCATCTCTCCGACCATTCACCACAATCCGGCCAGGCATGCACTCGGCAGTTTGACGGAACTCTTCCCTGATCGCAAAACTCCGCTCAGGTCGCTTCCGTGCCGATTCACCGCACCGTCCAGCAAATCCCAGACGGAAACGCACAAGGGACAAAAGGTTTTTCGGCTCACCCACAAACACTGACACAAGACACAGGGTTTAAATACAGAGGCAAACAAGATAACAAGGGGGCGTGGCTAATCAGAAACACCTGCGGAAACTAATCAACATAACAGGGAACTGCTAACCATGGGACAAGACAGGGGAACACAGACATGAATCATAACAGTTTCTTTGTAATAATTTGTTTTTTTTTACCTCATCTTTCAAGATTTATTCATCTGTATTTAATTTAATAAACGATATCCCATACAGCGTGATGTCTTTTGTTCTCCCTCAAATAGCAGAGGTTATATTCATAACCCGTGGATTTCTGCACTTCGGATGCAAGACACGAACCTGAATGGCGATGGGCAGCATCATGCCTTGAGGATTGCAGTACAGCAGGACCAGGGGAGCCGTGAGATACTGCTGCCTGCCATTGACAACATTCCCCACCAGCCCGTCCAGCATCTTATAGTCAGACAAGAAGATGTTCCCTTTCTGGGTATGGGGGTAGATCACACCAAATAATGAAGAAACCCAGGAAATTAGGCAAAATCAAAGCAAACCAAACCCAGTCATTCCAAATCTCGAGAAGAACTCGCCCATCATTGCCAGGAGCAAGTAGCGTACCTTCATCTCCTGCTCCAAGCTGCTCCCTCTTAGTGAGTCTTTGACCATGTCATCTGTGACGGGGAAATTCACGGGCAGAGTTGAGCAGCGCCGGATCATCATGGGATTGAGGCCATTCAGAAACTGGTAGCCAAAGAACTCGTCCTTATCCCAGTGCTCCTGAATGTATTCTGCAAGCATGCTGTGTCAGAACTTATGCTACAGTACAGACAGTAATTTATTTGCAATAGAGCAGTTCATTCATTTAAGATGACTACCAATGGTTTTGTTTCCATTTCCACACATGATTGCTTCCAGTTGGCTGATTTCCCACGATTTTCTGTTGTCAGCTAATCCAGTTAGCTTCAGAACAGCTAACCTGCACACAGAATACACAGGTACACAGTGCAAACATTAATAGTGTAACTAGCCTTGGTATACTACCTATGGTCCATCCTAGCTTTAGTTGTGAGCATCTTTGAAGTTACTATTAGATATTACTATATTATTACTGTCTTCAAGAAGACAAAGTAATTTTGTGAATGCCATCCACTTCCATGCAAAATACACTGTATATGCATGGATCATGTTTTTAAATCACCACAGTTCATTTTTAATTAAAGCATTCTTAAAATTAAATCTAGCTATAAATATTTAGCATTTCCACAGTGCAATTTATCACTAAAAAACACACCATATTTAGGCTAACCTACAAACAGAAAACATTGATGCAGTCCATTGTCCTAACAATAATGGTGAAATGGTTAAGCTGTCGTGGGCTCACTAATTATGAACTCTCTAAATGTGTCTCTCGAGTTACGATTACATTGGCTAGCCTACTTTTAGCTGAGTATACATGGCGAATCCTTGAAGAATTATTGCAGTTAATTTTTTAATAAAGCATACTCCAAAGTAATCTGACATTGCCTCTGCATTACCAATATAACTCATCTCTCCTGTGGTGCTTGTGTCCATGGAATCCTGATGCAACAGAAATATGTAAATCGTAGGTGAGAAAAGGCAAACATGGTAAAAATCTGTTAATCCGATGAAAAACAGATGCCATGCAGTGTGCGAAAGTACACCAACTCTCAGACACAGTTGCAACATTGATATATTTTAAGCACGAGAATCTGTCTTCTCCCTCATTTTCATGTCGAGTGAAACTACACTGATGGGAACCTGCTGATGCTACCAATAACTGCGATCTGGAAGAGGAAGCCTATACGGCAAAGATTAACCATGAATATGCATACTGTCCATATTGCTTGTAATTAATATTAAAATAGAGTTGACGTCTGTTCAGTTGTTTCCCTAAATTCTTATGGTTGTGTTGTTCTAAAAACCCAATATTGGGTCCAGCAGACCCGTGAACACTGAACAGTGTGTAACAAAGAGATGAACACTACAGGAGGGTTAAAACGACTTGGTCACTTACTGCTTTGCTGCACTGGAGTAAAACTCGTTTTCCTTTGTGTAAGAGAATCGGACTTCAGGTGGCAGAGCGAGCTCAGTGTCGCAATCGATAACTTGAGGTGTGCCCTCAGCGTACACACGCCACCTAGGGGTAGAATATTCAGCTGTATTTTAATGGAAGGAATTTAATTTCACTGAAATTATTTTAATATAAGGCAGACACTTCGCTGTCACACCCGACTTGTATTGGTGTGCTGCCCACTAACCTAAATAACTTTTGTTGCTCTTCTAGCTGACTCATCCTTAGTCTTTGGGCTATTGGGTTGGTGTCCTGGAACACAAGTGAAGCTGAAATGCAAATACCAACATTAATTCACAATCTAAATGTATGTTTGCAACCGAAAACATTTTGAAAAATAAAATAAAAAATGTAGGCTATATTTTTTTATATATCGTTTCTTGATCATAGAACAACGACTTGTCATCCATGTAATTTTGACATGACACTTTAATATGAATAAAAATGATGTGCTTTATTTTAAAAAGGCTAATGGTAGCATTAGCCTAAAGTTAAGTCACAGTCTTCTGAGATACATAAAAAAAAAGATGTCTTTGTAAAAAAAAACTAAAGAAAACCCAAGAATGACAACTATGTATGCAGTACATCTGCAAGCCATCACCCAGTGAACATCACAACAACGACAGCCATGTAATCTCTAGTCCTGACCCTGTGCAGGAGTTATACTTTATTAGAGCTTCTGACACTTTAGACATTATCTCTCCATCATATGAAGAAATAAATGTTTGTTTTAAGGAATTCTTCTACAATATAAAAAAGTGTGTGTGTGCGTGTGTGCGTGTGTGTGTGTGTGTGTGTGTGCGTGTGTGCGTGTGTGTGTGTGTGTGTGTGAAAGACTGAAAGCCGCACTGGAGGAAACAGATGGTATAAAGCAAAGTCTGACAAGCCCCCTGCCTTCTCGTTAATGCAGAAACCCATCCGACTGTATGAACGCCATGAAACATATCCTTATCTGGGTCATAAATTCACAGAGTTGTGTCATGAGTACACCCAAAGACTCGGGCTGATTGATGCTGCCCCACTCCCCATACTGATGAAGATTGAAGCCATCAGGCTGATCGCAGCGGCTAAAATCCAACACCTTTTCCCGAACGTATATATTCCACAATGTACACTGTCAGAGATGAACAACGAAACAGTGAAGCTGGTGAGGAAGTGGTTTTGTCTTAGTAGTCGTACAACTCGGGACATTATCTTCCAGCCGCGTAGAGACGGAGGTCTCGGCGCCCCAAACACTGAATGGCTCTACACCGCCTCCAGAACAGGACATCTTCTAAACATGCTTAACAATGACGATACAACTGTTAGAGAACTATCACGTGAATCGCTGTTTTTACATCTACAGCGCCGCAGAATACCTGCTGCTTCCACAAACGAGTCCCAGTTTCTTGGATTTAAACTAAAGCAGAACGGGAAGTTAGACATCAGAGCAGCCGGATGGGGAGTGCGCTCCGACTGGCTGGATGTAAACGATCTCTGCTGCCGTAAGGAATACAGCTGTCCTGGCTGGGACCCGCCGGAGAAGGAGTTGCTCTCAACGACAACATAATCACCGATCCGCTGGTTTCCACCCTGGCGATCCTCAATAAAGACAGTACACCTCGCCAGCTGCAGATTAAACACGCAAGAGCCTCAATTCTCCATCTTAGACAGACCCAAAACGCACAGCACTGGACGGGTCTCAGGAAAACTTGCATTACTCCAATTTGCCGACCATTCAGTGTCTCATTCTGTCCTGTCAAACCCCTCAATCTCAGACGACATTCTGATATTCATGATATCCCTAAAGCAAGACTACAGTGTCTACCAACGAAGTACAATTTGGCAATATGGTATCCATCAGAGCATGAACCCTATGGTATATTACATCCAACTCAGCAGGAAAATGAAACGGTTGCTCACATACTAAACGGATGCTTCAACTATAAAGGACTTTATGTGGCCAGACATGACCGTCTGGTTGATCTGGTTGCAAAGGACTTGCAAAAGGTAATCTGTGGACATGATAGTAAGATCTACAAGCACAGCACTGTACGAATGAACTGGTTTCATCATAACATCTGACAGTGATTACTTTAAAAATATTCCAAATACTCCTGACATTGTAATTGTAGATGAGGTTATGATCTCTGTATGTATCTTTGAGGTGGGCTGCTGTTTTGACCTGTGTGTGTGTGTGTGTGTGTGTGTGTGTGTGTGTGTGTGTGTGTGTCTTTGAGGTGGGCTGCTGTTTTGACCTGTGTGTGTGTGTGTGTGTGTGTGTGTGTGTGTGTGTGTGTGTGTGTGTGTGTGTGTCTTTGAGGAGGGCTGCTGTTTTGACCTGTGTGTGTGTGTGTGTGTGTGTGTGTGTGTGTGTGTGTGTGTGTGTGTGTGTGTGTGTGTGTGTGTGTGTGTGTGTGTGTGTGTGTGTCTTTGAGGTGGGCTGCTGTTTTGACCTGTGTGTGTGTGTGTGTGTGTGTGTGTGTGTGTGTGTGTGTGTGTGTGTGTCTTTGAGGTGGGCTGCTGTTTTGACCTGTGTGTGTGTGTGTGTGTGTGTGTGTGTGTGTGTGTGTGTGTGTGTGTGTGTGTGTGTGTGTGTGTGTGTGTGTGTGTGTGTCTTTGAGGTGGGCTGCTGTTCTGACCTGTACATGGATACTTGCTACTATTCCAAACTATTGAAGTATCAACCTCTGGTAGATCTTATTCTCCAACTTAGATACAACTGTAGACTAATGTTTTCTTTGTAATGTCTTTCAGATCCAAATAAAAGTATTCAAGTGTGTGTGTGTGTGTGTGTGTGTGTGTGTGTGTGTGTGTGTGTGTGTGTGTGTGTGTGTGTGTGTGTGTGTGTGTGTGCGTGTGTGTGCATGCGTGCGTGTGTGTGTGCGTGCGTGTGTGTGTGTGTGTGTGTGTGTGTGTGTGTGTGTGTGCATAGCTTACATAGCTGGTGGACCTGTCACAAAGCATTAACAATATGCAGGAAATAACAATAAAAATGTATAAAAGCTGTGCTGTACACATGAACTGGTTTATTAAAAAATATATAGGCAATAACTCTCTGTGTGATATCCCAAACAACCCAGACATCACCCACATAAATGATGATAGTAAAACCATGACCATTATGAAATAGGATGCTCTAAATATGAACACTCGTTTCAACTCCAAGTCGCATCTAACCCTTGGGCATGGACATAAACTTGTTTTGCATATAGGTTGCAGCTGGGTGGGTTAAGCAAGCCCACTGCAAAAAGATTATAAAAAGTATTGATCGTGTGTGTGTGTGTGTGTGTGTGTGTGTGTGTGTGTGTGTGCACATACAGTATATTAGCACTTTCAAGTACACCGGTAAATGTGAATTTTGGCCATGACTTGAAATGGGAGTGCCTACCTTTAGCAGGTCTTAAAACGAGCCTCTCGTTACAGTCGAGCCAGCAGTAGCACGGAAACAGAATCTTGCCACCTTCTGGAGTGTTGATCAAGATCTTATCACAGAACCACTGGTTGTCAAGAAGACCCATAAACGGCTTGGAGTGGAGCTTGACAGCTATGAGCTCTCCCAGGGACGCTTTACAGTTTATCTTAAACTCTCGCTCCTGCACAAACAGATGTACAATGGCATATTAGGGTCTTTGTAGGTAAAACAAATTTTAATAATATGCAATTGGGTGAGGGGGTTTAAAATTCAGTGAAGAAACTCAGAATTTCCATGAAAAAAAAAACACAAATATTCTGAGATTATAAAATAACAAGTTTGCATGTAAAAAAAAACACAAATTTGCACCAAAGAAGAATATTCTGTGATTATAAAGTCAAGAATTTGCAAGAAAAAACTCTGAAAAATAGTGTCAAGGAACCTACCTCATCACACCACAGACGGCCCCGTAAACACAGATCCCACAGGCACACGTTAGTGAGGAGGTGCAACTAGTGTGAAACACTGAAGTGTTCCTGGCCAGTAATGGAACCACACTGCTTCACTTTGCATTCAACCTAAACCTGATCCCCAGCCCGCATCACACAGGCATCATCCAGAGAGCACGCAGGGGCAGCGTTCTCTCTGGACCAGTTTCCTGATAGCTGAGGCTGAGGCAAGCTGTGAATGGAAGAAACAGCCTATAGCCTACCCGATTAATCTATTGACACTCTTTTGCTTTGCATATTCATGATAACCTGCTATGAATTTAATGTAATAGCTAGTCTTTATTACTGGCCATGCATGTTTTACAGCCATATGTTCCATAGTTGCACTAACGTGTGCATGTGGGATACATGTTTATGGTGGACTGGTGTGATGAGGCACAGCCTTGTGGAGTGATGAGTTTTTTTCTCGCAAATTTGTGACTTTATAATATTCTAGTTTCAATTCCGAGTTTTTTCCTGCAATGTTACAACTATACATAATATTAGAACTAGTACAACTAGTATGAAGCATATGGCTGTCAAACGTGCCTGGCCAATAAAAGACTGGCTTTTAGACAAAACAGTGTTAGATTGAATGATTGGGCTATAGGCTGTTTCCTCCTTTCACAGCTTGCCTCAGCCACCGAGAGCTGGGTCAAAGCTGACTCTGGGTGCTCTCTGGATGATGCCTCGTGACGCGGGCTGGGGAGCAGGTTCAGTCTGAGTGCAAAGTCAATCACGGATATTCTGAGTTTTTTTTTATTTTTTTATTTTTTACCTACAATGTCCCTAATACACCGTCGTACATATGGGACGATTTTAAGGTAAATAATAAAAAAAAAATTCATTTCTCCATACAACTTTTATTCTCACTCTTTCAAATATCCTCCATTAAATGTACTGTTGACTGATGGTTTTAGTCAAAAAGTCCTTAATGTTGGTTTAATTGGGTGCACTCACCGATCCTTGCAAAAACCCCTTAATGGGATTTAGATTCTGTTCCTCACTCTCAGCCTCAGTGCCACGCAGTTGGATGTGGATACGGCTAGTGGTGCCGGCCAAAAGCCTCTTTCCTGTGTACGCCGTTACTGTGTAGATCACCATGGCTGTTCTGCAAAGTAATAGACAATGATTTTTAAGAGAAAATACAAACATGATGAGACCACCAAAGAATATCACCAAGTCCAGAGAGGGAGAGAGAGTGTGTAAGTGAAAGAGAGAGAGCGATTCTCACCTTTTTCTGTAAGTGAACTCTATGTTACTGCTGTAAGAATTGCAACGACTGTTGTAACTAGATTGATTGTAAAAAACTAGCAGTTTATGTCATGGAAATTACCACAGAAATGAAATATATTTTAATTGAACTCTGTAGCAAAAATCTATAACGTTTTATTACCAGGTTTTTGCCAAAACAAGGACCTTGTTCCTTTCAAAATGACCTGAACAAGAAGAGGCCAAGAGCAGAAGTCTCCAAGCATTTTATAACTGTCTTGTAAAGTATTCATTTTCGTCACTGTCATGACACCCAATCTAAAAATTCCTTCCTTCCTTTGTACAAATAAGGAAAGTCTTCAAACGAGAGACCTCTCGAAAGGGAACTAGTTTTCACCACAGCACTAACTTGTTTTGCAAAATTCAACTCGCAGTCAAAAAATACACCCCAAAAAACCCCAGCAACATCAGTTTTGCTCTCATTTAAGTGGAGAAAATTCGTAGCCATCAAGCATTTTACATCATCGAGACACTTAACAGTGAAGTGGTTGTAATGGAACATACAATTGAGTGTCATCAGCATAACAGTGGTATGTGATCGCATATTTCCCAAAGATAGACCCCAAAGGTAACATATACAGGGAAAATAAAAAAGGACTCAATATGGACCATTGTGGGAGCCCACATAATAGAGGAACTGAAGGTGATGAATGATCACCAATTGTAACTGACAGATCTTTCTTTCTTCTAGATCTGCTGTACAGCAGAAACTAACTTATTATTTTACTGTTATCTCTGGAAAGCTGCTGATTGGAAAACAATCTGTAAAAAGCACTATATAAATAAAGGTGACTTGACTTGACTGCTATCAAAAGTCATGACCAGTTTGTGAGTCAGAGGGCTAAACAACAAGACTGAGGGATATAGCTATAGCTGGCACTAGCCAACTGTCCAGCAAAGCATTGGATTAACACACCGTTAACACTTCAATGGGCAGGACACCACTGATCTTTGGCATATATTATAGGCACTCATAATATTTAGGACTGACACAGATGGCAGGGAAAGCAGATATCTTATAAGCGGACACAACCTGCAAAACAGCATTTCTACACCAAGCCACTAACATCTGCATGTCTATGTTTGCATCACTACTCTTTCTGATAACTGTACAGGTTGGGTTAGGCGGTTGAAGAAAAGAGGAAGTCTTATCTGACCCCAGCTCAACTTTTGAGCTCTTTATAACAAAGTTCACTGTACTGTGTGTGACCAGCAATTCACTCACTGAGTTTTACTCTTTTCACATTTATAATGACATGAATAGTTTTCAGTTTTCAATAAACAAAATGCAAATTGCATACAAAAGAATGTTTGACCATCTACATATATACAGTGCCCTCCACAATTAATGGCACCCCTGGTAAATATGATCAAAACTGGCTGTAAAAAATAAATCTGCATTGTTTATCCTTTTGATCTTTCATTCAAAAAATTTGCAAAATTCTAACCTTTCATTGAAGTAAAAGAATTGAATGTGGGGGGGAAATCATATTATAAAATAAATGTTTTTCTCCAAAACACGTTGGCCACAATTATTGGCACCCTTTTATTAAATACTTTTTGCAATCTCCTTTTGACAAGATACCAGCTCTGAGTCTTCTCCTATAATGCCGGATGAGTTTGGAGAACACCTGACCTGAGATCAGAGACCATTCCTCCATACAGAACCTCTCCAGATCCTTCAGATTCCCAGATCCATGTTGGTGTTTCTTCTCTTCAGTTCAGCCACTCATCAGGTCAGGGGACTGGGATGGTCACGGCAGAAGCTTCATTTTGTGCTCCACAACAAATTTTTGTGTTGATTTTGATGTTTGTTTTGGACCGTTGTCCTGATGGAAGATCCAACCACGGCCCATTATAAGATTTCTAGCAGAAGGCGTCAGGTTTTGATTTTTTATCTGTTGATATTTGAATCCACGATGCCATGTATCTGAATAAGAAGTCCAGGACCTCCAGCAGAAAAATATGCCCACAACATTAAAGATCCAAAGGTATATTGAATTGTACACATGGGGTACTTTTTATCCTTGTGTGCACCAAACCCATCTAGCGTGTTTGCTGGCAAAAAGCTCTTTTTTAGTCTCATCTGACCACAGAACCCTGTGCCGTTTGAAGATCCAGTCGTGTCTGACAACTGAATATGCTGGAGTTTGTTCTTGGAGGAGCGAGGAGGATTTTTCTTGAAACCCTCCCAAACAACATGTGGGGATGTAGGGTTTTTTTTCAGGTTTTTTTTTTTTGGCTTTCTGACCCCAAGACTCAACTAATCTCTGCAATTCTCCATCTGTGATCCTTGAAGAGTCTTTGGCCACTCAAACTTTCATCCTTGCCGTGCATTAAGACAATATAGACACACGTCCTCTTCCTGGCAGATTCGTAACATCTTTAGTTGATTATAACTTCTTAATTATTGCCCTGATGGTCAAAATGGGGATTTTCAATTCTTTAGCTATTTTCTTACAGCCACTTTCTATTTTGTGATGGTCAACAATCTTTTGCTACGCATCAGAACTATATTCTTTGGTTTTACTCATTGTGATGGATGATTAAGGGGATTTGGCCTTTGTGTTTCCTCATATTTAAACTCCTGTGAAACACGAAGTCATAGCTGGACAATGTCATGTTCCTAGTCACCCTGGTGTGCTAAAAAAGGTAAATATTAATGGGAATATACTTCAGAGATATTTTACTCGTAAAAAATTCTAGGGGTGCCAATAATTGTGGCCAACGTGTTTTGGAGAAAAACATTTATTTCATAATGTGATTTCCCCCCACTTTCAATTCTTTTACTTCAATGAAAGATTAGAATTTTGCACATTTTTTGAATGAAAGATCAAAAGGATAAACAATGCAGATTTATTTTTTACAGCCAGTTTTGATCATATTTACCAGGGGTGCCATTAATTGTGGAGGGCACTGTAAACTGTGTTCCTAAAGTAAATGGAAACCCTGCCTAAAGACGTTGTTCAACATTATCAAGCAAGTCACAGTTTATACAGCTAGGAAGAAAGATCTTTCTGAAGATGAAAAGCATGAAATGGTACAATATTATGCAAAAGTAACACAAAACTAATATTGTGTGAAATCTGAATAGAGATTTTTGAACTCATAAGATTTGTGGGTAATTTACAGCAGAGGAGAACTCTGTCAGATAAAGGCTTATTAAGGAAAGTTTCTGTCAAAAAACAAAACAAAAAAAAAGGTATTAATAGGACAGCTATAAAAAAAAGCCACTGTTGAGCAACAAACATGTATTTGAAGCTGCTGGGGTCTCTGGAGTCTCAAGAACCTCTTCACGCAGGCTGTTAGTAGTGTGTAAAGTTGCATTTCAGCCGCCTCTAACCAAAGCTCACAAAGAGAAATGTTTACAATGAGGGTGATCTGACTTGTCTTCCTAGTGTTTGCCTCCTGTCATGTTTCTTCCCTAATCACTGCCTGGTTTCTTATCCACTAATCACCTTGTTACCTCGTTAGTCTGTCTATTTAAACCCCTGGCTGAATCCAAAAGCGTCCTTTAACCCTCAAAATAGGCCGTTATTTGAGGGAACAGCCATTTGTAGTGGTGTCGAAAAACTATAGTGGACATTATTGCGTGCACTTATTCAATCCGACATTGCACTGCAATAATGAGTGTCCAACTGACTGTCCAACGCATTCACTCACTCCTTTTCATTGACTCCTTCAAGTGAACAGTTTTGGTGGGCTAACTTAGGTAACATTGAATGAGGGTTTAGGGGGAGATTTCAGATTCAGCCCCTGTCTTCAGTCCACGTCGATTGTTAGACATGAATGTTTTATTAAAATGAGCCATTAATTGAGCCATTAAGGACAGCTCATGGTATTACTGAAAAATAACCAGCAACCTGCAAAAGGGTGTTCTTGGGTGTTACTTGAGTATAGGGTATTGATTATGTAAAGAATTTGGCTCCAACAGTAAATCTATAGCAACAGTGGTGGAAGAATCCGTGCATTTATGATGAAGAACATATTCATTCTTATTGTGTCAAATGCTATCAGTATGAATTGAAACACTATAATGTTGTTGTTGTTTTTTCCTCTGGGGTGACGTCTCCCTTTTTGTCCTGGCACTTAAGTCAAGTCAAGTCAAGTCATCTTCATTTATATAGCGCTTTTAACAATGTAGATTGTTTCAAAGCAGCTTCACAGAGATAAGCGTATAATTTAAGGTAACAGAGATTGTTTCGGCTTTACAGCAGAGTTAAGTTATTTTCCATCTAAAGTTAGTTTTGATTGATTTGCTTCCGTCGCAGCGATCATTTGTTATTAAATTAGGGGCCGCTAAGACGACACCATTCCCTCTACACAGACTTTAAACGCGAACCTGTGAGAAACGCTGATGGCGCTCACATGAGCATTTAGAATGGGTTCTATAGTTATGTGCGTTTGAATATATGTGTGCAGGTTTGGAATTCCCTACAAGCCAAGCCTAAACAAAGTACTTGTCTTTCCCTATAAATTTTGATAAAGAATTTTATTTTATTTTATTGCTTTGGGGTAGGAATGCGAAACGAATTTCCCGACAACGCCTTATCTGTAGAGTGGTAGAGGGATCCTCCATAGGGAGAGACTAGTTGGCACTTCAGCACTGCGTTGTCATCGGTCCAGGCGAAGGTCCTTCGTCAGATCTGGATACGGCCTGGATCCGGCAGGCTGCGGGAAAACCTCGGGATAAACACAGACACTAAAATTAGCGTAGATGCCATTCTTCTCATGATGTAACGAGTACATCAGGATTTTTGGGAAGTGTTCCCGGTTCCAGCTGACCTAATCTATGCAGCCTAACATTAAATTATAGAAGTCTATAATGTATTATGTGAATGCTAGGTCAAAGAGATGTGTCTTTAATCTGGCTTTGAACTGACAGAGTGTGTCTGCTTCCCGGACAATGGTAGGAAGACTGTTCCATTGGTAGGAAGACTGTTCCAAACTTACTTTTTTTTTTTTTTTTGGTCAATCAAAACCAGCTGAGTTTCAGGTTGTTGTTTTTTAAATCTAGGGTTGCTGAGCAGGACAGTCTGCCAATTTTGATATCATCTAATCAGAATTTGCAGAAAACCCGAGTTAAGAAACTTTTCCACCGGAGAAGGATGGCCTCGGACCCTGCGTTTTCTTGCCCTTACACTTTCAATCTGGATCCAACACATATTACCATGATTGTACCACTGTTACTCCTCTGAAAGCATGTAAAACGATTACGGAAAAAGAGCTAGTTGTGTGGCATACAAAAAAAAAAAAAAAATCTCACTTGGAAACCAAGAACAACAGGGAATGGGATTTTAAAATGAGAAAATAAAATACAAACCTTGCATACATTTTGCTGTGCATATGTCAGGGATCAGCCAGGCTCCACCACCACCCAATCACTGAGATCGCGATCACCTGAATATTAATCACCAGCACCACAAACACTTATAAGCACACACTTCACTCTGGCACTTTGTCTGGTCTCGTAAATGAGTAGGAGTACCTAAGCTTCATTGCTTACCTTTAATGCTATTTCGTCAAAGTATCTTCTTCCAGTTTGTGTCTCCGAGCCTCCTGTGTCTTCCAGATTCTTCATCCTCTTCGTCTCCCTCGTCGTGCCTGTGTATACTCGCCACTCTCCCTGGTGTGTGCTTCATCTTCCACGGCTTCATCCATCATCAAGGACAGTCAGTATCTCCGGTTCCTCCACTACAGTTCCTTCTGTTGCTTTTCACTTATCAATAAACTGTTTACTCTTCTCAACCCTCTTGTTTGGAGTTTCAGTTTCGTTACAGCATATTTAGTATGTTTATTGGAAACCAATGAAGCATACAGAATACTCTTAAAATGTAAAATATTAGATCTGTTACTTCTACATCAACCGTCAGTCAGAGAGATGCAGAAGCATGACATCAGCCATATGGAACAAGATTTTCCTGAGAATTGGTCATTCTGATGTGACCACTTACACTCATGCACAACACCTTGTATCAGTTTAAATGGCAACACTATTCACTATTTTCTTGGGGCTCAGATAGGTGAAGGGAATATCGATTTTTGGTGTTTCTCTCCTCTATATTTGCTGTCAGTCCATTTAAAAATAAATGAATCACACTTTTTTCTGTAATTAATCGCGATTAAAAACATCAGACTTTTTAATATTTTTATATTGTAATGATTTCGCAGTTACTCTCCGAATGAATGTAGAAACAACTTAAAAGACCTTTTATTTTAAATATGTTGTAATGGCCTCTTTTTATGGATGAAGGCCAGTCAAACGGATACTAATACAGCTACTGATTTCTCATGAATTTTTGTTATTTTTTTAAAAACATTATAGACATTCAACATTACAGTATAATTGAAAGGTATCAATTTCAACATTTATTAGGCTTTATAAAAATTAACTTTTAATATAAGTGAACTTAAAACAATCTTTACATAAACCCATCATAATGTCATTTACCTGTGGCCTTCCTACCTTTCAAACAGGAACTGAATAAAGTTCACTTTGAATAAATACTTTACAGTCTGAACTACATAAATGATCAATGAAATATTTATTCATCCTTATCAAGCTACAATTTTCTCTGTTACCTTTGTTCTTTGATTAACATTAATGACATCACAGCAACTGGTTTATTAGGCTGCTGTGACTTTAAACTATTATGACCAAAAAAAAAAGAAAGTTTTCATACCAGCACAAGTTGGAGCATAATGTTAGATGTCATAGCAATAATATTAATAATTTGACCTCGTTCTTATACCTGGTGATGCTGTGGGAGGTTGTGTCAACCTAAATTATGCATATCAACCATATTGTACTTTATCGAAAGGTTGATTTTTTTTTTCCAATTTCCACCAAAATTGATTCATACTAACCCACTGAGCAAAGACACGTTCATTCTAACGTCTTTGTCGAACGTTCAGAAGACATCCACTGAGGAGCCAGAATGAAAGTTTTTGCAACGTCTTTTTTTGATGTCTTTTTGACGTTCACTGTTGACGTCCAGGTGACATAAAAAGTGAACGTTCAAAAGACGTCCACTGAAGAGCCAGAATGAACGTCTTTTTTAGACGTCTTTTTAACGTTAACTATGGACGTCCAACTGACATAAAAAGTGAACGTTCAGAAGACGTCCACTGAGGAGCCAGAATGAAAGTTTTTGCAATGTCTTTTTTAAACGTCTTTTTAGCGTTCACTATTGACGAACATAGTGAACGTTCATTAGACGTCTTTTTTAAACGTCTTTTTAGCGTTCACTATTGACGAACATAGTGAACGTTCATTAGACGTCTTTTTTAAACGTCTTTTTAGCGTTCACTATTGACGAACATAGTGAACGTTCATTAGACGTCTTTTTTAAACGTCTTTTTAGCGTTCACTATTGACGTACATAGTGAACGTTCATTAGACGTCTTTTTTAAACGTCTTTTTAGCGTTCACTATTGACGTACATAGTGAACGTTCATTAGACGTCTTTTTTAAACGTCTTTTTAGCGTTCACTATTGACGTACATAGTGAACGTTCATTAGACGTCTTTTTTAAACGTCTTTTTAGCGTTCACTATTGACGAACATAGTGAACATTCATTAGACGTCTTTTTTAAACGTCTTTTTAGCGTTCACTATTGACGAACATAGCGTTCACTATTGACGAACATAGTGAACGTTCATTAGACGTCTTTTTTAAACGTCTTTTTAGCGTTCACTATTGACGTACATAGTTAACATTCATTAAACGTCTTTTTTAAACGTCTTTTTAGCGTTCACTATTGACGAACATAGTGAACGTTCATTAGACGTCTTTTTTAAACGTCTTTTTAGCGTTCACTATTGACGTACATAGTGAACATTCATTAGACGTCTTTTTTAAACGTCTTTTTAGCGTTCACTATTGACGTACATAGTGAACGTTCATTAGACGTCTTTTTTAAACGTCTTTTTAGCGTTCACTATTGACGTACATAGTGAACGTTCATTAGACGTCTTTTTTAAACGTCTTTTTAGCGTTCACTATTGACGAACATAGTGAACATTCATTAGACGTCTTTTTTAAACGTCTTTTTAGCGTTCACTATTGACGAACATAGCGTTCACTATTGACGAACATAGTGAACGTTCATTAGACGTCTTTTTTAAACGTCTTTTTAGCGTTCACTATTGACGTACATAGTGAACGTTCATTAGACGTCTTTTTTAAACGTCTTTTTAGCGTTCACTATTGACGTACATAGTGAGCGTTCATTAGACGTCTTTTTTAAACGTCTTTTTAGCGTTCACTATTGACGTACATAGTGAACATTCATTAGACGTCTTTTTTAAACGTCTTTTTAGCGTTCACTATTGACGTACATAGTGAACGTTCATTAGACGTCTTTTTTAAACATCTTTTAAATGTTCATTACTGATGTCCAAGTGACATCTTTACAGGGTTCTAAATGAAAGTTTTCATGACATCATTTCAACGTCACTTACAGACGTCTAAAGGACAATCATAAAAGTTTTTAAGATGCATTTCTTGAACTGATTTCAGATGTCACAAACCAACTGTATTATTTTAATTGTTAATGAGGCCAGAGTTCAATCCTGTCTTACTATTAGCTTTATTAAACCATTTTTTAGTCATCAAACAGGCTTTTGTTCCAAGGTTGGATGACCACATTCAATAAATCTCATTCTAGTCATAGTAAAAGCAGTGTGCAGAACTACTGCTTTAAAATTGTAAATAATAAATGAATACCTATCCCTTTGTTAATGACGACAAAAAAAAAAAAAAAAAAAAAAAAAAATAGTTTGAAATGACAATATTAATTTTTAATATTATAAATAATATTCTTTTTTTTTTCATCTTTAATGAGGTTTTCAGCAAAATATTAACAGGCTGATAAATAAAACAATTCTAATGGTTACACTGAACTGCCAAGTGAACAAAAACAAATTACTCCAGACCAAGATTGGGGGGAGGGTGGTTGGGTGGGGGAGAGAGATAGAAAGTCCCCTAATCTAGAAATAAGCACACATGCCTTACAGTACTCATGTAAAATTCCTCATTACTTTCCACCCCTGTATGCCCTCCACAGCGCATGTTTAAGATGTTCTGCTGCATGATGCTTGATTGTAGCCTCTGTAGCTTCTTTATCCCATTTCATGACTGCAGCTGCAAGAGTTGAACAAAAACAAAAAATATATAAATATGTAAAGAAAACCAGTGTTACATTGCAGTATGCATGTTCACATACAATATTTTTAAACCGCCAAAGTACCGCCCCATTGTTTACAAGTGTGGAGGAGAAGGATTTTAGTGTAAATTTTAGTGTATGTTGAATGACATATTTATGACTTTGTGTCAGTTTATTGTTTAAAATGGTTTGTATTAGTCTTCGCAAGTTCGCTTTGTAAACAATGGGGCGGTACTTCCTCCTACGTCCAGCGTGACCTTTCCAACGTGATTACGTAATGCCTGGCGCGTCGCAGACCAGCACAAGATGAACAATTGTGGTTAAAAAGTATATACATTTTTATTTTATTTTTAGAAAATGACTGATCGTTTCACTAGATAAGACCCTATTCCTCAGCTGGGATTGTGCAGAGCCCTTTGAAGCTCTTCAAAGCCCTTTGAAACTGCATTGATTTGGACTTCAACAATTTGGTTACCGTTGAAGTCCATTGTGTGGAGAAAAATCCTGAAATGTTTTCCTCAAAAAACATAATTTCTTTTCGTCTGAAGAAAGAAAGACATGAATATCTTGGATGGCATGGGGGTGAGTAAATTATCAGGAAATTTTCATTCCCTTTCGTGGTCACTACGAGTTACGTCAGTGACGACGAATGGGGTTTCCCTTAGAAAGCCTATCACCTTCGAGTATATAAAACGAGCCAATGGCAATGAAATGCCATGGGTCTGCGGAATTTGCATAGCGTAATTTAACATGTTTAACCATCAAACACACAACAAAATATGTCAAAATGACTGGATTGGAGAGAGTTCACTTAAACACAGTTCATATCTTAAATTGGTGTAAATAGTTTGGAGAAAAGGGGAGAATGGTATTATTTGATCTGCATTCAGTCTAATAAACTTTCTGACGATTGTACCATTAATGTGAATCAAGCAAAAGGCAAAGAGAAAATACTCACAGCCCTTGAATGAATAACTTTGTCTTAAATTCAGATTCAAGGCCAGATTCCTTTTCTGGTTTTGGCCAGACTCGTCTCAGACTCTATTATGGACTCTGTCTTGAGTGCAACTCGTAGCTTTTTTGACTCGTCTCAACTGACTCGAATAGTAGACTCGGACTCGACTAAGGTGGACTCAAACACAACACTAACTCCATTATAACATTAATATCAAGAGGCCAAGGCTGATTAACATCATAATGCATCATATCGTTTGCTACTTGGCTTACTGATTCCAATATTCTCATTCAACAAGCAAGCAAGCAAAATTCTAAAAATTTACCAAACCATTTTCCCTTCTACAGCGAGATTTTTGCTAACACTGACACTAGAATATGTTGAGGTAGTAAATACAAATAAATTGGTGTTAAACTTAAATGACATGGGGGGGAAATGCTGTGCACCTTTAATTGCTTCAAAAGTTTTAGTCGTCTCCAGTGGCAGTTTCTGCTTCTTCCCCTTCCCCTTCATATTGAATTTTGCCATCAGCCGGTTGGTAAAGAGCCTGAAGAAACAAATTCACCATTTAGAAATGACGTGTGGTAATCTACAGGAACTGTAGCATGGGTGAGAGTGCCAAGAGTGGATTAAAGAGATGGGGGCTTGGGACACTGTTGTTTTCTGGAATCGATTAAACAAACCTCTTAGATGTGACAATTTGATAGCTCTGCTCTGAGAAAGACCTCCCAGAGTATCTTGAGATTGGCCTTTGAACACTTTCATAATCTGAAAGACGAGACTGTAGATGGTTCGCACTCTGAAAAACTAGACAAAGTCTTTAGCAAAAAGAATCAATTATTTTAATAGAGCAAGAGCAGACGTTTCAGCCATCCAGCTATTCTCAATGCTCATAATGAATCAACACCAGACATGCAGTCAATTAATACCCGATAGGTAATCAGGAAACAAGTAACAGGTGCAAAGGGAGGGGCTTCAGCCCCGACCCAGAGAACAAATAGAAACACAATTCTTTTAATAGAAAAGTTAACAATATTTATCACTAAAAAAGAATAAAAGCATTTACAGAAAACATGAATAGTTTATCTCTTCATTCATCCCTTTCGGGAAAAGGCTGTTGAGTTCAAAAATCCAAAAAGATTCTCTCTGTAGCAGTTTTTTATCTACATCACCACCTCTCCTTTTAGGCAAAACTCTTTCAATGCCCAGAAATTTCAGGTCAGAAATTGCATGCTTAGCTAGTTGAAAATGTTGGGAAACAGACGAAGTTGCATCACATCTCCTGATTGCACTCAAATGTTCCAAAATTCTCGTTCGTAAAGCCCTGGTAGTTTTGCCTACATACAACAATGGGCAAGGGCAGATCAAAATGTACACCACGTGGGTAGATTTACATGTAATCAATTGCTTGATTTTATATATCTTACGTGTGTGCGGATGTGTGAAAGATTGGAGTTTAAGGTAATGTGAACAGGAAGTGCAACTTTTGCATGGAAAATTACCCTGGGCATTAGAAAGAGTACCAGAAGGAGGCGTGGCAATATCAGCATGGACCAGCCTATCTCTAAGGTTTGAGCTTCTAGAAAAGACACAAAGAGGCCAATTTTGAAAAAGTCCATTCAGTTGATAATCACTTTTAATTATATGCCAATGAGAATAACAATGTTTCTAATTTCTCTGCTCAAAGGACTATGGGTCAGTTTTAGAATACAGCGGTTCTCATTTTGTTTGGAGACCAAATTAGACGAATATGTACCAAAGGCACGTACTTTGTTTAGTGCTGTATCAAGCCAACTGTTGGGATATCCCCTAGAGTTAAAATCTCTGTATAGAAGTCTTGCTTTTACCTCAAAGTCATTTTTGTCAGAGCAGATACGATGCAATATGGGCCATTCTATATGGGCCATTCTACAGAATTGGTTTAAAGTTAAACACATGTTTATGCATGCAAATTGTATAATATCCAAGGTAAACATTTCTAGTAATTGTGCAGTTAATTCTCATACTGTATTTTCAGAAAGGTTTGGAATATTTATCCTCTCCCCAAAACTTTGTCACTAATAAAACACAATAATAAATAATTTAATGAGAAGGCTTATATTGACCTACTAAGATTTTGTTTACATCTACCTTGTAAATATATGTTTTGCTATTTTATTAAAGTTTCCACATGTAAGTCAACAACAATTACAATTTTAACTATTCCAAGTGTAATCTTTCTTTGTAAAAAGCATACTGTCAGGGTTCTGTCACTTCGGTCTAGTTAATTTCTTGGTTTTGTGACAGAGCTCTGACACTCCCTGTTTTGTCTCGTCTCTGTGTGAGTGTGCGGTTCCGAGCGCGCTCGGGCCGTGCACTCACTTGTCTTTGTGCCTTGTTATATGTGCGGGGCATGGTGTTTGGATCCCGACATGTCTGTCTAGTTAGGTTTCGGTTCTGTGTCGGGATTCGGACATCAATGCTCCGCGTGTTTGTTTTCTTTTGTGAGCGCACGGAATGAGCTTTCGCTCGTTCTCGTGCGCTCTGTCTTGTCACATGAGCGCGCGCGGTTTCGAGTTCGCTCGAGCCGCGCGCTCTTCTGTCTGCGTGTTTTTTCTTGTCTTGTGCTGTGTAGCACACAGCTAGTTTTTCTCTGGCTGTGTGCTTTCATGTTGTCATGTTTTGTGTGAACACGTGGCTTATGAGTTTTCACTAGCTGCGTGTTCATGTCTCGTTTTGTGTTCTAGTCCTGTTTGTTGTGAGCACATGGCTTGTCATGTGTTTCCTTGTGCCATGTGCTCTCTAGTCGATTGTCTAACCCCGCCCACCTTGTTACCTGATTATTGATTCATTTTCCCCACCTGTCCTCCCTCGTTACCTGCTTTGTTTGTGCTCCCTATTTATTCTCCTTGTGTCTTCAGTCCTCTGCTGGTTCGTTGTCGTATCTATGCTGTGTGTTTCCCTGCTGTGTGCTTCAGTCAAGTCAAGTCCAGTCCAAGTCGAAGTTCAAGTCCAAGTCTAAGTCTGTCTTGTTTTTCCCCCTCGGGGTAGTTTTGTTTGTATTTGTTTTATTTTATGCTTAATAAAAGCCCATTTGATCTGCACGTGAGTCCTCGCTACTTCCACCTACCCAAACCTGACAGAACGAACCAGCCATCAGAGGACTCAGCAGACTATGGGTACCTTCCACTCCCCGTCTCCCTCCAATGGGGCCTCGGTGAAGGATCAGATGGTCCAGCTCGTCAGGTACGTCGCGCTTCGTCAGAAAGGTCGCGACATCAAAGACTTCGCCTTTGACTTTCTGGCTGTAGTGGATGAACTGGACTACAGTGATAATGCTGATCTTAAAGAGGTTTTTAACACCTGCCTCACAAAGCCCTTCAGTCCTAGGGAGATGGGAAAATTGGGGCACCTGCCGTTTTGGAAATTCGTGTACGAGTTACATCAGCTTCGGAAGGCGGAGTCCCTTCGCAGCACGAATTCTCTCCGCACTGACTGTTTTCCCCTTCCACCTTCAGTCAGTGGAATCTCCAGCCCTCATCTGACTCAGAATCGCAAGAGGAGGAAGAAGGCTTCCTCTGTTTCGCCTGGTCCGGTGGTCCCAGTGGTGGCCCAAGAGGCTGCAGCGCCCCCAGTGCCAACCGAAGAGGCTGCAGTGACCCCAGAAGAGGTAAGCTCCTTCCTACTGCCTCGATCTCGCAAGCGTAGGAGGAGGAAGAAGGCTTCCCTTTCACCTGGTCCAGTGGTCCCAGAGCTCCCTGTTATGGCCATGAAGGCCATTCCTGAGCAGCCTGCTCTCCACGTCTGTCCTGTCACGGTCGAAGAGGCTACCCTCTCACTTTATGTTGCTGCGCTTATGTGTGCCTGGGCCGCACATGCCTCCCTGTTGGCTACCTCAGCTCCATCCCCTCCTGAGCCACCTGATTCCACCATCAGTCCTGCCTTAGCGAAGAGGGTGGTTTTCACCTTTTATGCAGCTGCTTTCCTACGTGCCTGGGCAGCACACACCTCAAGAATGGCCACCTCCAGTCCTGTTGTAACCCCGGATGCCCTCCCAGAGCCCGCTGCCAGCCCTGAGGCCCTCCCAGAGCCCGCTGCCAGCCCTGAGGCCCTCCCAGAGCCCGCTGCCAGCCCTGAGGCCCTCCCAGAGCCCGCTGCCAGCCCTGAGGTCCTTCCAGAGCCCACTGCCAGCCCGGAGGCTGTCCCAGATAACTGTCTGCCCTGTGCCCGCCGTGTCGGCCATGCATCCTTTGTAGCAGTGATATTTGTGGGATTTCCCTTCCTCACTATAGTCCCTGTCTTTCCCAAGTCTGGCCAGTCTGCTCCGCCTGCCCTGATGGATCTGCCCTTGCAACCTGCCCTGTCGACGCCACCCAAGGCCCCTGTACTGTCCTGGCTCTCAGCTGGGACTCCTGTCCCGCCGGATTCTCCCTGGTCAGTCCCTCCGGCACCACCCTGGCCCTCAGCCAGGATTCCAGACCCGCCGGAGTCTCCCTGGTCAGTCCCTCCGGCACCACCCTGGCCCTCAGCCAGGATTCCAGACCCGCCGGAGTCTCCCTGGTCAGTTCCTCCAGCACCGCCCTGGCCCTCAGCCAGGATTCCAGACCCGCCGGAGTCTCCCTGGTCAGTTCCCCCAGCACCGCTCTGGCCCTCAGCCAGGATTCCAGACCCGCCGGAATCTCCCTGGTCTGTCCCTCCGGTTCCACCCTGGTCTTCTGCCATGACCCCAGATCTGCCTGAGCCTCCCTGGCTCAACCCGCCCGTCCCTCCCTGGTCCCTCTTTTTGACTTTGTGGATGTTCCTGCTGGCTCTGACTTGGCTCCCTCCCTCCCTCCCCACTTTGTCTCTGTGTCTTGATCTTCCTGTCTTGTGTTGTCTGTTGGTGAGTTGTCTTGTCATGTTCCTGTCTTGTTTTTGATGTCCCGCTTTGGGACGCCAGGTGGCGTCCCTTGGAGGAGGGGTAGTGTCAGGGTTCTGTCACTTCGGTCTAGTTAATTTCTTGGTTTTGTGACAGAGCTCTGACACTCCCTGTTTTGTCTCGTCTCTGTGTGAGTGCGGTTCCGAGCGCGCTCGGGCCGTGCACTCACTTGTCTTTGTGCCTTGTTATATGTGCGGGGCATGGTGTTTGGATCCCGACATGTCTGTCTAGTTAGGTTTCGGTTCTGTGTCGGGATTCGGACATCAATGCTCCGCGTGTTTGTTTTCTTTTGTGAGCGCACGGAATGAGCTTTCGCTCGTTCTCGTGCGCTCTGTCTTGTCACGTGAGCGCGCGCGGTTTCGAGTTCGCTCGAGCCGCGCGCTCTTCTGTCTGCGTGTTTTTTCTTGTCTTGTGCTGTGTAGCACACAGCTAGTTTTTCTCTGGCTGTGTGCTTTCATGTTGTCATGTTTTGTGTGAACACGTGGCTTATGAGTTTTCACTAGCTGCGTGTTCATGTCTCGTTTTGTGTTCTAGTCCTGTTTGTTGTGAGCACATGGCTTGTCATGTGTTTCCTTGTGCCATGTGCTCTCTAGTCGATTGTCTAACCCCGCCCACCTTGTTACCTGATTATTGATTCATTTTCCCCACCTGTCCTCCCTCGTTACCTGCTTTGTTTGTGCTCCCTATTTATTCTCCTTGTGTCTTCAGTCCTGTGCTGGTTCGTTGTCGTATCTATGCTGTGTGTTTCCCTGCTGTGTGCTTCAGTCAAGTCAAGTCCAGTCCAAGTCGAAGTTCAAGTCCAAGTCTAAGTCTGTCTTGTTTTTCCCCCTCGGGGTAGTTTTGTTTGTATTTGTTTTATTTTATGCTTAATAAAAGCCCATTTGATCTGCACGTGAGTCCTCGCTACTTCCACCTACCCAAACCTGACACATACATTTTATCATACGTGTTTCAAACTTAAGGATTCATTAGAATTGTCTAAACATTCATATTTCGTCTCTAACATATCATTTTTATGATACATTAATATAGGGCATATACATTTTAATTTGCAGTTTAATACGTTTAAAACGTTGCATTTTATTTAAACATATAACATATTTCATGAACATATTTCAGTAGATGTTTACTCATCTCAGTATTGCAATATAGTTAGGGAAAAGCTAAACTATAATAGATATGTTCATGTAAAAATAGCATGTTGTAAGTGCCTGTAGTAAACGACAGCGAGCATCTGTGCCGTTCATTCACATATACACACGCGATTCATATTTAAACAGTCTTTTTGCGGTTTAAATACACTATATTGCGATTAAAACAAAGCACTTAAGAATAAAAAACTTACTATTTGCATTTGAATAGCGCGGCTTTCAGAGGGCGATTAGCAGATAATGAGTTGCCATGAGAACGACTGACATCTCTCTCTCTTTTCATATAGATTACATAAACAGAATATTCTCTTTTGTTTTGAATTAGATCATTAAAAATTAAACACTTAAATTATTATAAAGATTACTCTTGCCGGTGTGTATTTGCTGAGTTTTGTTTATGTTTAGAGGCTGCTCCAGAAAAAAAGTTCATGGAGGAGAGGCAGAAAGCACAGTTTATTTTACAAATGCACTAACGTTTTGTAAGTGCACACATAAAAAGTAGACATTTTACAGTTTATGTTTTCATATTTCTTAAGTCTGTATGACCATAAATGACAGAGTATTGTCTATTTTGCTGCTATGTGAAAAAAATCCAGCAAAACGCGCCGGCGCGTAGTTTTAAGAAGTATTTCAAGCTATTAGGGGGCATATATGTGACTTAATTCACTTCATCTGATATCATCTACTAACTGAATAACATATTAAATTTATGTTTGTTTTTTTTACTTACCTGTTTTAGTCCAATAAAGTAGTGATGTTACGTATGACACTGAAGCTTCGATGTGCATATCACACAAGCGACACAATTTCTAGTGAAGCCCCGTATCGGGGTGTGCATTGGTTTACTAGAGTCACGTTATCGACGACAAACGAAGCCTCACTTTCTGTCCAATCACGTGCGCATTTCGCTTTGGGTGTCAGAAGGCTCGAACCCCAGATCTTATTTAACGAGTCATTGTTGGCTCAGTCTGGTTGATGGGTTGGTGAGGAGAGTGCTGTACTTTGAAAGTTAATCAATATATTACATTTAACCTCTGAGGTCTGGGGTGTTTTTGGGGTCCTTAAGATGTTCTGACATGCCCTGACATTTGTGCTTTTTTCAGTTGCTTATAAACATATCAATGGCAAAAAAATAAAAATAAAACTCTATTTAGCACAAACAGGACTACCATGATATGTGAGCCACATGTATGTACATGTTTTCATTTTTGAGAGAATAATGTTTATGCATGGTTATTGAAAAAACTAAAAACGAAAGTTTCTGAAATAAGGCCACAAAACACATACTAAATATATGTCTAAATATATTATATATTATACATACTAAATATAATGGATGTCATCGCCTAGAGTTTTTTCTTAAAAATGATGTGAAAATCATCCTGCCTAATCATTCACATAAAACGATACATTGATTTAAGTTTTGTGAAACACTTTTAGTTTGGAAAGGCAATATGCGGATGGGGCGTAAACGATCATGCATATTTAGTAGTTCACACCTGATGAGACAATGCCCCTGCATACTTAATGAGCCATTCATTCAGGTGTGTCACCTATAGCTAACTTAAATATACAAGCTTCATAAAAATGATCAAGAAGAAAATTTCAGATGGAATTTAGAGGCTTTTGCATCTGAACTTTTCATATATACACACACACACACACACATACATATATATATATATATATATATATATATATATATATATATGCATACACACACACATATATATATATGTGTATATATTTATACACAAATATAAATGTTATTTATATTTTTTATATATATATATATATATATATTATTATTATTATTTTTTTTTTTTTTTTTTCACAAATTGTGCTTGCAAATTGTATAATATCCAAGGTAAACATGTCCAGTAATTGTGCAGTTAATTCTCATACGGTATTTTCAGTTTTGGAATATTTATCCTCTCCCCAAATTTGTTACTAATAAAACACAATACAAATTATTTAAAGAAAAAAATGATATTTACCTTTTAATAGTTTGTTTACATCTACCTTGTAAATATATTTTTTTATTAAAAAGGTTACAATTACAACAACAATTCAAGTGTAATCTTACAGTATATTCTACAGTAAAAACTGTACCCAAATCTAGTCAACAAAATGTTGTCTTTCATATTTCGCCTGACTGTAACATTGTTTTTATGAAATATTAGGGCATATAAATGTTAATTTGCAGTTTAATACGTTGCTTATACAAATAGCCTACATTTTATTTCAACATATTTCAGTCGATTTTTACTCATCTCAGTATAGCAATACAGTTTGCTAAAACATCATCATTCATTCACACACGCGATTTAAATTTAAACTGTCTTTTTGCGAGCTGTGGTAAACAGCGCGCATCTCTGCCGTTCATTCATTCATAAACAGAAACCCGATTCACGTGAGAAGGAAAAAAACTTACAGTATTCCTCAGCTCGCTCCTCGATATACCCGCACTTCTGAGGTACATTTTCAATTATTATTATTCCACACAGCGCTGCGAGACGGTGTAAACAAGTAATGATCTGAATAAACTTGTGTTTTCTCGAGCTGATATGGGGGCGTTCACAGGTTTGCGTGGATTGCCTCAGTCATTTGCGTTTGAATAGCGCACGCTCTCCGTGGGCGGAGTCACATTACATTTGAATCAGCTGTAATGAGCTCGACTGGAATCGCTCTCTTTTAATAAAGATTTCACAAGATGAGAATATTTGTTTTTTGTATAAATTACTTCATTTAAAAGAAGAGAATTCAAGCTTCATGCCTGTGTGTCTGTATGTCTGTTTGACTGAGTATTCGCTGAGTTATTGTTCATTTTCGGACGCGTTTCAGAATGGACTACACTGACAGAGAGAAGGCAGAACTCGCTTCATGTTTATTTTTCTTTATTTGTCAAAAGGCACAACACTTTGTTTTTATTGTGAGTATACACAAAAATAATACACATTTAACAGAATCGATTGATGTATGAAACTTGTTTGTAAAATCAAAGTCAAAAGAGTATTTCGGGTCTCAATTCAACTGATAAGGAAAAAGGCGAGCAGATCACGCCGGCGTGATTGCCGACCTCAGAGGGTTAAATAACCAACATTTATTTTTTACTACTTAGGCTATTATTTTTTGTTGTTGTTGTGTCTTTTTGTTTTTGTAAAATCTTTGCACTTTTGGTGATTTTAGGTAATTTGGTGTTAGTATTTGGGTTTAGGGTGGGATTAGGGGAGAGGGGATAGGGTGTTGTTATTTGGGGTTAGGGTGGGATTAGGGGAGAGGGGATAGGGTGTTGGAGTTTGGGGTTTAGGGTGGGATTAGGGGAGAGGGGATAGGGTGTTGGTGTTTGGTGAAGGGTGGGATTAGGGGAGAGGGGATAGGGTGTTGGTGTTTGGTGAAGGGTGGGATTAGGGGAGAGGGGATAGGGTGTTGGTGTTTGGTGAAGTGTGGGATTAGGGGAGAGGGTATAGGGTGTTGGTATTTGGGTTTAGGGTGGGATTAGGGGAGAGGGGATAGGCTGTTGGTGTTTGGGGTTTAGGGTGGGATTATGGGAGAGGGGATAGGATGTTGGTATTTGGGGTTAGGGTGGGATTAGGGGAAAGGGGATAGGGTGTTGGTGTTTGGTGAAGGGTGGGATTGGGGGAGAGGGGATAGGGTGTTGGTGTTTGGGTTTTGGGTGGGATTAGGGGAGAGGGGATAGGGTGTTGGTATTTGGGTTTAGGGTGGGATTAGGGGAGAGGGGATAGGGTGTTGGTATTTGGGTTTAGGGTGGGATTAGGGGAGAGGGGATAGGGTGTTGGTGTTTGGTGAATGGTGGGATTAGGGGAGAGGGGATAGGGTGTTGGTGTTTGTGTTTAGGGTGGGATTAGGGGAGAGGGGATAGGGTGTTGGTATTTGGGGTTAGGGTGGGATTAAGGGAGAGGGGATAGGGTGTTGGAGTTTGGGGTTTAGAGTGCGATTAGGGGAGTGGGGATAGGGTGTTGGTGTTTGGTGAAGGGTGGGATTAGGGGAGAGGGGATAGGGTGTTGGTGTTTGTGTTTAGGGTGGGATTAGGGGGGAGGGGATAGGTTGTTGGTGTTTGGGGTTAGGGTGGGATTAGGGGAGAGGGGATAGGGTGTTGGTATTTGTGGTTAGGGTGGGATTAGGGGAGAGGGGATAGGGTGTTGGTATTTGGGTTTAGGGTGGGATTAGGGGAGATGGGATAGGATGTTGGTATTTGGGGTTAGGGTGGGATTAGGGGAAAGGGGATAGGGTGTTGGTGTTTGGTGAAGGGTGGGATTGGGGGAGAGGGGATAGGGTGTTGGTGTTTGGGTTTTGGGTGGGATTAGGGGAGAGGGGATAGGGTGTTGGTATTTGGGTTTAGGGTGGGATTAGGGGAGAGGGGATAGGCTGTTGGTGTTTGGGGTTTAGGGTGGGATTATGGGAGAGGGGATAGGATGTTGGTATTTGGGGTTAGGGTGGGATTAGGGGAAAGGGGATAGGGTGTTGGTGTTTGGTGAAGGGTGGGATTGGGGGAGAGGGGATAGGGTGTTGGTGTTTGGGTTTTGGGTGGGATTAGGGGAGAGGGGATAGGGTGTTGGTATTTGGGTTTAGGGTGGGATTAGGGGAGAGGGGATAGGGTGTTGGTATTTGGGGTTAGGGTGGGATTAGGGGAGAGGGGATAGGGTGTTGGTATTTGGGTTTAGGGTGGGATTAGGGGAGAGGGGATAGGGTGTTGGTGTTTGGGGTTTAGGGTGGGATTAGGGGAGAGGGGATAGGGTGTTGGTGTTTGGTGAAGGGTGGGATTAGGGGAGAGGGGATAGGGTGTTGGTGTTTGTGTTTAGGGTGGGATTAGGGGAGAGGGGATAGGGTGTTGGTATTTGGGGTTAGGGTGGGATTAAGGGAGAGGGGATAGGGTGTTGGAGTTTGGGGTTTAGGGTGCGATTAGGGGAGTGGGGATAGGGTGTTGGTGTTTGGTGAAGGGTGGGATTAGGGGAGAGGGGATAGGGTGTTGGTGTTTGTGTTTAGGGTGGGATTAGGGGAGAGGGGATAGGGTGTTGGTATTTGGGGTTAGGGTGGGATTAAGGGAGAGGGGATAGGGTGTTGGAGTTTGGGGTTAGGGTGGGATTAGGGGAGAGGGGATAGGGTGTTGGTATTTGGGGTTAGGGTGCGATTAGGGGAGTGGGGATAGGGTGTTGATATTTGGGGTTAGGGTGGGATTAGGGGAGAGGGGATAGGGTGTTGGTGTTTGGTGAAGGGTGGGATTAGGGGAGAGGGGATAGGGTGTTGGTATTTGGGGTTAGGGTGGGATTAGGGGAGAGGGGATAGGGTGTTGGTGTTTGGTGAAGGGTTTGTATTGAAAGCAATGGCAACAGCCAAAAAAAAGGAAGACTTCCCCTATCTGGGAACATTTTGAGCTTATAGCTTCCAATGTATGTATGCATTTCTCTCTCTCTCTCTCTCTCTCTCTCTCTCTCTCTCTCTATATATATATATATATATATATATATATATATATATATATATATATATATATATATACATTTAAATGTTACTTATTTTATTGTTATATGTAATTTCTTACTTTCATATAAGTTTTTTTAGAAGGTGACAAAGAGCTTGACTATGGAAACAACACATCATCCATGCTAAGGCATTTCAGAGCTTTACATGAGACTGCACAGCCCCACAACAATCCAAGCACACAAAGTAGGACTGTTGCTTCATGATTTTTATTCATAATTGTGAATGCATTATCATGATTTCAATTAATATATGTATAATATATATTACTTATTTCATTATAGCATCTCGCAAGCAAATGGTAGATGAGGCATTGGTCAACATGGTCATAAAAGACTCGCAGCCATTTACAGTGGTTGAGGATGAGGGTTTCAAGGGCCTCATCCATGCCCTTGATCCTTCCTATATAATCCCAATCAGACAGGTGAGTATAGCAGATGTTGATTTTGATGTATAATCTATGTAATAAATCTGTATCTATAATAATATAATTTTACTATAAATGTTTTGTGTACTCAAAAAGGCTTTAAAGAAAATGGTGGCTTCAAAATATGAAGAAGCAAAGAGGCCAAGGCAAACATGGAAAAAGCAACTGCTGTGTCTATAACATCGGATATGTGGACTTCTATCAACACGGATGCATATCTTGCAATAACCTGCCACTACATTGATGACAGTTTTAAGCTGAATACAGTGTTGTTGGATGTTGAGAAGTTCCCAAACAGGCACAGAGCGGAAAATATGGCCCTGGTGAAAACGAATGTCATGATGGAGTGGGCAATCGAGGACAAAGTGAAGTGTCTTGTCACAGATGCAGCAGCAAACATGATTGCTTGTGCAAGAATTCTGCAAGTGAGACATTCAGTTTGCATTGCACATGCATTTAACACCATGGTTAAGAAGTCTTTTGATCAGGTACCAGCTCTGTGTGACATTCGGAACAAAGCAAAAAAAGTGGTCACCTATTTTCGAAGCAGCACTTCTGCCAAAGAAATGTTGACCCGGTGCAGCAAGAGATGAACAGACCAGTTCTTAAACTAGTGAATGAAGTGGAAACACGCTGGAACAGCACTTTTCACATGCTTCAACGGCTGCATGACGAAAGGCAAACTTTGGGAGCATCCCTTGCCTCACTTAAAACTGATATAGCTCCACTTCATGCACAGGACTATGAAGCCATACAGCAAATTCTGTGTGTTCTCGTCCCATTCCACCAGGCCACAGTAGAGCTGTCCGAGGAAAAACGAGTGTCTGGCTCCAAAGTAATTCCTTTGCTAAAAATGATTCACCATTCATTACAGGTTGAACAACTAAGGTATTTATTTTTATTTATGTAGAATACTCATTAGCAAATGTAGAATACTCATTAGCAAATTTTGATGTCTTTTTTATTAATTTTTTATTTTTGCACAGAGTAAATCATTTTGTATTTAACCATGCCAATCACAAAGGAATTAACTGAGAACCTCATCAGGCGTCTGAGGGAACATATCTGGAATATGGAGTCGCTCAGCATAATGACCACGGCAACTCTGCTGGACCCAAGGTTTAAAAAGTTGGGTTTTCTTCACCAAACTAAAATGACAGAGGCTGTCAAACGTCTAAAAGCAGAACGTGGTAATGTCATCAGGGCCGAAGATGAAAGACTAAAGACTATCCACATCATCAAACACTCGGTCAACAGAAGCACCATCATCAACACAACAGCCCACACCAAGCTCAAGTATTTATTTATTTTTTTTATTTTTATTATTATTGTATTTTATAATTGTTGACCGTTGATGTGTGTTATATATACAATTTCTCCTCACACTTCTACGGTGGAAACCTTTGGCTTCTGTTGGACAGTGCTGTGGAGCAAAGCTCAAATGCCACTTCGAATGCGATCGTAGAAGTGGATAAACACCTTACAGAGACAAACATACAAAGAGCTGAAGATCCACATGAATACTGGAGAATGCAGAAACAAGTGTACCCCCACCTATATACACTGGCATTACAGTGTCTTTGTACCCCGGCCTCCTCTGTACCATGTGAAAGAGTGTTCTCTAAGGCTGGGGAAGTACTGTCTAAGAAGAGAAATAGACTCAGCCCCAACACTGTGAAACAACTTTTATTTCTTAATAAAAATAATTAAAAACATTAGCACCTTTCTGTCATTCCTACAGTTACATAAGCACTATCAGTAACAAGTGTCATAAGCACATTTAATAACAGATGATCCTATCAGACAATGTCCTTATTCATTATGTGTGTGTGTGTGCGTGTGTAGAGAGAGAGAGAGTAGCCCTACATTAAATCTTATTGAATCATATAAGCTTATATTATATTTTATTGTCACACATTAATGGGAAAATGAATTTATTTAATGAACAAATCAAACACAAACATGTAAGGCTTTTATTTGTACACATAACATTGAAACTATGGAGTGTGTTGTGGTTGCTTCATCTGCCAGAGCTTCTAACACAGGCTTCTGGCTGCTTTATTTTAAATAAGCGCTGTTCTCGACACTCTCAAAGCTTTGAATCTTTTCCCGGAACAGTCAGGGGAAAGCCTCAGTGATTCATGAGGCTTCATTTCCCCATCCCTACAATAAAGGCAGTGTCTGTCTCTCTCCACGTGTCAGCAGACTCTTTCATCGGCAGGATACTTTTCCTGGTGACGTTGCAGTGTGACGTGCGATTCTTCTTCTTTGATTTTTTAACGGCGGTCGCAAACTGTTTTAGTGCTTTATTGCCACCCTCAGGTTATAAATGATCTCTGGCTTACATGCTATGTCATTATACGAAATAAATAAATAAAACAAATGATTTTATCCAGCTTGGTAGCTCTCAGAAACCTGACATCAGGACATGGTCAAACTAATAGTACCGTAAAACTTCAAATAATAGCCGAGTCCCAAATAGACGCCTGTCTCTTTTAAACGCCTGGTGTGACGACAGGTTTGGGTAAATAAAGGCCGGTCTCAAATAGAGGCCTGGTCTGTTTTTTAGTATCGGGTTGTATATGATCTTCTAAAACCCGTCAGATCGTCTGTTCTATATGTTTTGATTAGATTTCACGTGACAGACGCAACCGTTCATGAACGACTCATCACTATTCGCGCGCGCGTGCGCGCGTGTGAGGGAGAAAGAGGAGATAATATATTTCTAATATATTTAACTTCGGGATGTTATCCTTAGGTATGTGGCCTGACAGTAGATTCTGATGGAAGCGAGGATCACCTTATCCATTGTTTCAAAGAGGGAGAGCCGTGCGCATCTGGGCGGGAGCTGTTAGTGCAAGCAAGGCAGGCAGAGTTAGCGGAGGCTGGAGAGGGAGAAGTGGAGGAGAGCGACGTGGAGGAGGAATTCGCCAATGAACTTGTAATTGAGGATCGCGGGGATGATGATAGTGATGAATAGAGTAATTTTCTATCACATGATTGCAGTTGTTTTACAGGGTAGTCTGCATTCTTTCTTGTTGAATATGTTTCGGGCAACAAGTTCATATGCTCTATGGATTTTAGCGGTAACTTGTGTTCTGCCCATTGCTGTCACATCGTTTTTTAAATTTTTTTTAATGCTGCCAATAGCCAAAGACATTTCTTACATTAAATGATTTGTTACACACATTCGAATTAATTATAAATAAAACATAATATAATGTGGTAACCTCCTACTGTCATGCTTGAACATCCTAAACCTTTAATTAAAGGCCTGTCTCTTATAGACGCCTGTCTCAAATACAAGCCGGTGCAGTTCGGCGATTTGGGTAAATAGAAGCCCGGGCTATTATTTGAAGTTTTACGGTAATAACTGCAGTGTGGTGAGATATGTGCTAAATCAGCATTGAATTAGGAGTCTTTACAAAAACAAAAATACACATATGATCCCACTCCAACATTTTCAATATAAATCTGTAACATTTTAGGCCCTTTGTGGGCTCAACCCTAAGTGCAAGATCCAGAGAATCATGAAGCGTGCTCTGCACCACTTGATAGTGGGTTGTAATTCTACTGAATTGCTTTTAATGCTGGAAATGTGCATGCACTGATTGTGCAAGTTTCCATTTCTTAATCCATATATTAAATTAATTGTAAATAATTGATTCATTATTATGGAATTAATTTTGTGCCAATAATAATGAACGTAGCTTTTCAAGAAACTAATGAAAATATAAATTGAAACTGAATAAAATATCTTTGAGACTGAAAAAGAATAAATCGCAGGAAAATGTTTTGACTTCGTTTTTAATACACTGCATGTTTTGCTAACTATTTCTCATATTTCAATCGCTGATCTGAACTTACAAATGCACTTCCAGAGTTTTCATTTGCGCTTCTGAAGTTTTCGCTTGCGCTTCAGGAGTTTTCGTTAACGCTCCCTGAGTTTTCGTTTGCTGTTTTGACACATTTCTCTCGTGGGGGCGGGGATAGTGGCAGTGTGTTCTCATTGGCTACTGAGGTTTTTATTGACAGCTTCTTGACCTGGAAGTGAAGACGTCAGTGGTGTGTTTATGTGTGGATGTGAGCGTCTGTAATCGCAGCTTTCTATTTCATTTTAGTGATATTAAGTTATGTTTGTTTTTTAATTTGATCTGTATTTACCTGCTGCTACTACTTTGTCGACAGAAGCTTTTAGGAGCACAAGAGATCTAATCAGTCTATTCAGGTGTAAATTTAGGCCTACATTAAAGTACTGTATATAATACTTAAAATATTGTAGTGTCCAATGTTTTCGGAGAATATTTGTTTATTCCTGATGATTCTTTTGCATGTTAGGCTCTGATTAGGTTGAGCTGTTACAATTTAAAGAGAATACTAACAAACGTGTGTGATATATTCAGCCGTCAAGAAAGTTTCACTTCAACCAGGCAATCAAGGTTGGCAACCATGGCCATCACACTACTCATTGTTAGCATGATATACATTTACACCATCAAAATTAATGATCACTTAAATAATTTAAACAATATGAAAATTACAATCGTGGCAATACAATACAATATTGAACCCGTTTTGCACGTCCACAAACGTCCAAAGGGGTCCTTAGTCAGACGTTCAGATATTAAACAAGTTTTGCACGTCCACAGATGTCAAAAAGAGTCCCCAGTCAGACGTTTAAATATTGAACCAGTTTTGCACGTCCATAGATGTCCAAAAGATTCCCTAGTCAGACGTTCAGATATTAAACAAGTTTTGCACATCCACAGACGTCAAAAAGAGTCCCTAGTCAGACGTTCAGATTTTGAACCTGTTTTGCTCGTCCACAGACGTCCAAAAGAGTCCCTAGTCAGACGTTTAAATATTGAACCCGTTTTGCACGTCCACAGACGCCCAAAAGAGTCCCTAGTCAGACGTTCAGATTTTGAACCCGTTTTGCACGTCCACAGACGTCAAAAAGAGTCCCTAATCAGACGTTCAGATTTTGAACCCGTTTTGCACGTCCACAGACGTCAAAAAGAGTCCCTAATCAGACGTTCAGATTTTGAACCTGTTTTGCACGTCCACAGACGTCCAAAAGAGTCCCTAGTCAGACGTTTAAATATTGAACCAGTTTTGCACGTCCACAGACGTCTAAAAGAGTCCCTAGTCAGACGTTTAAATATTGAACCAGTTTTGCACGTCCACAGACGCCCAAAAGAGTCCCTAGTCAGACGTTCAGATTTTGAACCCGTTTTGCACGTCCACAGACGTCAAAAAGAGTCCCTAATCAGACGTTCAGATTTTTAACCTGTTTTGCACGTCCACAGACATCAAAAAGAGTCCCTAGTCAGACGTTTAGATATTGAACCAGTTTTGCACGTCCACAGACGCCCAAAAGAGCCCCTAGTCAGACGTTCAGATTTTGAACCTGTTTTGCACGTCCACAGACGTCAATAGGGGGTCCTAGTCAGACGTTTAAATATTGAACCAGTTTTGCACGTCCACAGACGTAAGAGTCCCTAATCAGACGTTCAAATTTTGAACCTGTTTTGCACGTCCACAGACATCAAAAAGAGTCCCTAGTCAGACGTTCAGATTTTGAACCTGTTTTGCACGTCCACAGAGTAAGAGTCCCTAATCAGACGTTCAGATTTTGAACCTGTTTTGCACGTCCACAGACATCAAAAAGAGTCCCTAGTCAGACGTTTAAATATTGAACCAGTTTTGCACGTCCACAGACGCCCAAAAGAGTCCCTAGTCAGACGTTCAGATTTTGAACCTGTTTTGCACGTCCACAGACGTCAAAAAGAGTCCCTAGTCAGGCATTTAAATATTGAACCAGTTTTGCACGTCCACAGACGCCCAAAAGAGTCCCTAATCAGACGTTCAGATTTTGAACCTGTTTTGCACGTCCACAGACGTCAAAAAGAGTCCCTAGTCAGACGTTTAAATATTGAACCAGTTTTGCACGTCCACAGACGTCAAAAAGAGTCCCTAGTCAGACGTTTAAATATTGAACCAGTTTTGCACGTCCATAGACGCCCAAAAGAGTCCCTAGTCAGACGTTCAGATTTTGAACCTGTTTTGCACGTCCACAGACGTCAAAAAGAGTCCCTAGTCAGGCATTTAAATATTGAACCAGTTTTGCACGTCCACAGACGCCCAAAAGAGTCCCTAATCAGACGTTCAGATTTTGAACCTGTTTTGCACGTCCACAGACGTCAATAGGGGGTCCTAGTCAGACGTTTAAATATTGAACCAGTTTTGCACGTCCACAGACGTCAAAAAGAGTCCCTAGTCAGACGTTTAAATATTGAACCAGTTTTGCACGTCCACAGACGCCCAAAAGAGTCCCTAATCAGACGTTCAGATTTTGAACCTGTTTTGCACGTCCACAGACGTCAAAAAGAGTCCCTAGTCAGACGTTTAAATATTGAACCAGTTTTGCACGTCCACAGACGCCCAAAAGAGTCCCTAATCAGACGTTCAGATTTTGAACCTGTTTTGCACGTCCACAGACGTCAATAGGGGGTCCTAGTCAGACGTTCAGATTTTTAACCTGTTTTGCACGTCCACAGACGTCAAAAAGAGTCCCTAGTCAGACGTTTAAATATTGAACCAGTTTTGCACGTCCACAGACGTCAAAAAGAGTCCCTAGTCAGATGTTTAAATATTGAACCAGTTTTGCACGTCCACAGACGTCAATAGGGGGTCCTAGTCAGACGTTCAGATTTTGAACCCGTTTTGCACGTCCACAGACGTCAAAAAGAGTCCCTAGTCAGACGTTTAAATATTGAACCAGTTTTGCACGTCCACAGACGCCCAAAAGAGTCCCTAGTCAGACGTTCAGATTTTGAACCCGGTTTGCACGTCCACAGACGTCAAAAAGAGTCCCTAATCAGACATTCAGATTTTGAACCTGTTTTGCACGTCCACAGACATCAAAAAGAGTCCCTAGTCAGACGTTTAAATATTGAACCAGTTTTGCACGTCCACAGACGTCAAAAAGAGTCCCTAGTCAGACGTTTAAATATTGAACCAGTTTTGCACATCCACAGACGTCAATAAGGGGTCCTAGTCAGACGTTAAGATTTTGAACCCGTTTTGCACGTCCACAGACATCAAAAAGAGTCCCTAATCAGACGTTTAAATATTGAACCAGTTTTGCACGTCCACAGACGTCCAAAAGAGTCCCTAGTCAGACGTTTAAATATTGAACCAGTTTTGGACGTCCACAGACGTCCTAGTCAGACGTTCAGATTTTGAACCCGTTTTGCACGTCCACAGACGTCAAAAAGAGTCCCTAGTCAGACGTTTAAATATTGAACCAGTTTTGCACGTCCACAGACGCCCAAAAGAGTCCCTAGTCAGACGTTCAGATTTTGAACCCGGTTTGCACGTCCACAGACGTCAAAAAGAGTCCCTAATCAGACATTCAGATTTTGAACCTGTTTTGCACGTCCACAGACATCAAAAAGAGTCCCTAGTCAGACGTTTAAATATTGAACCAGTTTTGCACGTCCACAGACGTCCAAAAGAGTCCCTAGTCAGACGTTTAAATATTGAACCAGTTTTGCACATCCACAGACGTCAATAAGGGGTCCTAGTCAGACGTTAAGATTTTGAACCCGTTTTGCACGTCCACAGACATCAAAAAGAGTCCCTAGTCAGACGTTTAAATATTGAACCAGTTTTGCACGTCCACAGACGTCCAAAAGAGTCCCTAGTCAGACGTTTAAATATTGAACCAGTTTTGGACGTCCACAGACGTCCTAGTCAGACGTTCAGATTTTGAACCCGTTTTGCTCATCCACAGACGTCAAAAAGAGTCCCTAGTCAGACGTTCAGATTTTGAACCCGTTTTGCACGTCCACAGACGTCAAAAAGAGTCCCTAGTCAGACGTTTAAATATAGAACCAGTTTTGCACGTCCACAGACGTCCAAAAGAGTCCCTAGTCAGACGTTTAAATATTGAACCAGTTTTGCACGTCCACAGACGCCCAAAAGAGTCCCTAGTCAGACGTTCAGATTTTGAACCCGGTTTGCACGTCCACAGACGTCAAAAAGAGTCCCTAATCAGACATTCAGATTTTGAACCTGTTTTGCACGTCCACAGACATCAAAAAGAGTCCCTAGTCAGACGTTTAAATATTGAACCAGTTTTGCACGTCCACAGACGTCAAAAAGAGTCCCTAGTCAGACGTTTAAATATTGAACCAGTTTTGCACATCCACAGACGTCAATAAGGGGTCCTAGTCAGACGTTAAGATTTTGAACCCGTTTTGCACGTCCACAGACATCAAAAAGAGTCCCTAATCAGACGTTTAAATATTGAACCAGTTTTGCACGTCCACAGACGTCCAAAAGAGTCCCTAGTCAGACGTTTAAATATTGAACCAGTTTTGCACATCCACAGACGTCCAAAAGAGTCCCTAGTCAGACGTTTAAATATTGAACCAGTTTTGGACGTCCACAGACGTCCAAAAGAGTCCCTAGTCAGACGTTTAAATATTGAACCAGTTTTGGACGTCCACAGACGTCCTAGTCAGACGTTCAGATTTTGAACCAGTTTTGCTCATCCACAGACGTCAAAAAGAGTCCCTAGTCAGACGTTCAGATTTTGAACCCGTTTTGCACGTCCACAGACGTCAAAAAGAGTCCCTAGTCAGACGTTTAAATATAGAACCAGTTTTGCACGTCCACAGACGTCCAAAAGAGTCCCTAGTCAGACGTTTAAATATTGAACCAGTTTTGCACGTCCACAGACGCCCAAAAGAGTCCCTAGTCAGACGTTCAGATTTTGAACCCGGTTTGCACGTCCACAGACGTCAAAAAGAGTCCCTAATCAGACATTCAGATTTTGAACCTGTTTTGCACGTCCACAGACATCAAAAAGAGTCCCTAGTCAGACGTTTAAATATTGAACCAGTTTTGCACGTCCACAGACGTCAAAAAGAGTCCCTAGTCAGACGTTTAAATATTGAACCAGTTTTGCACATCCACAGACGTCAATAAGGGGTCCTAGTCAGACGTTAAGATTTTGAACCCGTTTTGCACGTCCACAGACATCAAAAAGAGTCCCTAATCAGACGTTTAAATATTGAACCAGTTTTGCACGTCCACAGACGTCCAAAAGAGTCCCTAGTCAGACGTTTAAATATTGAACCAGTTTTGCACATCCACAGACGTCCAAAAGAGTCCCTAGTCAGACGTTTAAATATTGAACCAGTTTTGGACGTCCACAGACGTCCAAAAGAGTCCCTAGTCAGACGTTTAAATATTGAACCAGTTTTGGACGTCCACAGACGTCCTAGTCAGACGTTCAGATTTTGAACCAGTTTTGCTCATCCACAGACGTCAAAAAGAGTCCCTAGTCAGACGTTCAGATTTTGAACCCGTTTTGCACGTCCACAGACGTCAAAAAGAGTCCCTAGTCAGACGTTTAAATATAGAACCAGTTTTGCACGTCCACAGACGTCCAAAAGAGTCCCTAGTCAGACGTTTAAAATTGAACCAGTTTCGCACTTCCACAGACGTCAATAGGGGGTCCTAGTCAGACGTTCAGATTTTGAACCCGTTTTGCACGTCCACAGACGTCAAAAAGAGTCCCTAGTCAGACGTTTAAATATTGAACCAGTTTTGCACGTCCACAGACATCCAAAAGTGTCCCTAGTCAGGCATTTAAATATTGAACCAATTTTGCACGTCCACAGACATCAATAGGGGGTCCTAGTCAGACGTTCAGATTTTTAACCTGTTTTGCACGTCCACAGACGTCCATAGGGGGTCCTAGTCAGACGTTCAGATTTTTAACCTGTTTTGCACGTCCACAGACGTCCATAGGGGGTCCTAGTCAGACGTTCAGATTTTTAACCTGTTTTGCACGTCAACAGACGTACAAAAGTGGGTTTGAACTGACGGACGTTATACAGACGTGATCTGAACATCTGAACTGTTTGCTGGGAAGCCTCACAAATGTTCATATGGATTTTGTTATTTTTCAAAAGCGTTCGTCTGTCACAGCCATTGATGGCGAAGCCGGCAAATGGGAACTGAGTTCATATCTCAATTTACATGAAACACACTGTGAGTTCTTAGTCCCGTTTCCATGGTGACTTGATGACCTGTTGGGCTGCTTGCCTCTCATTTCCCTTCCTCGCTTCCTTTCCTCGTTTCCTTTTCTTCTTTTACTTTCCTCGTTTTCTTTTCTTTGTTTCCTTTCCTCGCATCTCAACGCCACCCCCTGTAGGATGCGAGGGAAGGCTGCAAAGAAAGAAAATGAGGATGGAGGAATCGAAGGAAAGCTTATTTGTATATTGGAATATTCTTGATCACTCGAGCGTCACTTCACTGTGTCCTCAGCTGTGCTCAAAGGATCTGCCCTTATGTTGTTAAAGTTTGGTTAATTAATAAATTAATAAATAATAAAGATAAAGCAAGATGCCCTGTTAATATATGTGATATATGGTTTATTTAATCTGCAAAGGTAAAGCATAAATTAAAATTATTGTGACAGATGTGAAGGGGGAGGAGAAATTATACATGCATCAGGTTTCTCGACAAGAAAGACTTCCGCATCGGAGACACCTGAGCATCCTTGCTCATAGCTCCTCTAGAAGCTTTCTCACTCCATGTTCCTCACTTCTCGTTCCTCGCTCCTCACTCCTCGCCTTCTCGTTCCTCGCCTCCTTGGCTCCTCGCCTCTTCGCATCCTCGCCGTTCGCATCCAAAATCTGCATTACTCGGCTCCTTGCTCCTCGTTCCTAGCTCCTTGGTCCTAGTTACTTAATCCTCACTCCTCATTCCTCGCCTCCTCGTTCCTCGCTTCTTGCTCCGCGTTCCTCGCCTCCTCACATCCTTGTTCCTCGCTCCTCGTTCCTCATCTCCTCCCCACCTCCTCGCTTCCTACCCTCCTCCCCTCAAGTCAAGTCAAGTCATCTTCATTTATATAGCGCTTTTAACAATGTAGATTGTTTCAAAGCAGCTTTACAGAGATAAACGTATAATTTAAGGTAACAGAGATTGTTTTGGCTTTATAGCGGTTCTTTAATAAAGTTATTTTCCAGCTAAAATTAGTTTTGATTGATTCGCTTCCGTCGCAACGATCATTTGTTATTAAATTTGGGGCCGCCAAGACGACACCATTTTCTCTACACAGACTTTAAACGTGAACCTGTGATAAACACTGATGGCGGTCACATGCGCATTAAGAATTGGTTCTATAGTTATGTGCGTTTGAATATGTGTGCGTAGGTTTGGAATTCCCTACAAACCAAGCCTAAACAAAGTACTGGTGTTTCCTTATAAATTTTGATACAGAATTTTATTTTATTTGTCACTTCGGGGTAGGTACGCAAATTGAGTTTTCCCGACAACGCTTTATCTGTAGAGTGGTAAAGGCATCCTCCATAGGGAGAGACTAGTTGGCACTTCAGCACTGCGTTGGATCGGGTCCAGGCGAAGGTCCTTCATCAGATCTGGATACGGCCTGGATCCGGCAGGCTGCGGGAAAACCTCGGGATAAACAAAGACACTAAAATTAGCGTAGATGCCATTCTTCTTATGATGTAACGAGTACATCAGGATTTATGGGAAGTGTTCCCGGTTCCGGCTGACCTAATGCGTTAAGGACTATAATGCGTTAAGAGCTCGCTCAAGTACTGCGGAGCTAAACCATTTAGTGCCTTGTAAGTAATCAGCAATATTTAAAAATTTATATGATGTTTAATAGGGAGCCAATGCAGTGTTGACAGAACTGGGCTAATATGGTCATACTTCCTGGTTCTAGTAAGAACTCGAACTAGCTGTAGTTTGTTTATTAAGCGTGCAGGGCAACCACCCAGTAGAGCATTACAATAGTCTAGCCTTGATGTCATAAACGCATGAACTAATTGTTCCGCATTTGTCAAGGAGAGCATATGACGTAATTTAGATATATTTTTAAGATGGAAAAATGCGGTTTTACAGATACTAGACACGTGACTTTCAAATGAAAGATTGGTATCAAAGAGCACACCCAGGTTCCTAACCGACGACGAAGACTTAACAGAGCAGCCATCGAGTGTTAGACGGTATTCTAGGTTATTACGTGAGGAAGTTTTTTGTCCAATAATTAGAATCTCTGTTTTTTCAGAATTCAGAAGTAGGAAATTACGAGTCATCCAATTTTTTATCTCAGCTATGCATTCCGTTAATTTTGTGAATTGGCAAGTTTCGTTAGGATTTGAAGAAATATACAGCTGAGTATCATCAGCATAACAGTGGAAGCTAATGCCATGCTTCCTAATGATATCTCCTAATGGTAGCATGTACAGAGTGAACAGCAGCGGTCCTAGTACTGAGCCTTGTGGTACGCCATACTGAACTTGCGATCGATGAGACATCTCTTCATTTACTGCTACAAACTGATAACGGTCAGATAAGTATGATTTAAACCATGCTAGTGCAATTCCACTAATGCCAACATAGTTTTCTAGTCTATTTAAAAGAATGTTGTGGTCAATGGTGTCAAACGCAGCACTAAGATCGAGTAACACTAATAGAGAGACACAACCACGATCGGATGATAAGAGCAAATCATTTGTTACTCTAACGAGAGCAGTCTCAGTACTATGGTACGGTCTAAATCCGGACCGGAAATCCTCGCAGATATCATTTCTTTCAAGAAAGGAACACAGTTGTGAGGATACTGCCTTTTCTAATATCTTTGACAGAAAAGGTAGATTCGAGATCGGCCTGTAATTGACTAATTCTGTAGGATCAAGTTGCGTTTTTTTAACAAGCGGTTTAATCATAGCCAGCTTAAAGTTTTTTGGTACATATCCTAGAGACAAAGACGAATTAATGATATTAAGAAGAGGATCTATGACCTCTGGGAGCATCTCTTTCAGTAGCTTAGTCGGTATAGGGTCTAACATACATGTTGTAGATTTAGATGATTTAATGAGTTTAGTCAATTCTTCCTCTTCTATAGCAACGAATGAATCAAATTTTTCCTCAGGGAGACTACAATGCACTGCCTGATGCGATACTGTAGTAGACGGTTGCATAGTTATAATTTTGTCCCTGATATTATCAATATTATAAGTGAAGAAGTTCATAAAGTCATTACTGCTGTGTTGCTTGGAAACTTCTGGGCTTGAAGCTTTCTTTTTAGTTAGTTTAGCCACTGTTTCAAATAAATACCTAGGATTATTTTCTTCTAATAGGTTTGAAAAATAAGCAAATCTAGCAGCTTTTAAGGTCTCTCTGTAAGTAATTGAGCTCTCCTTCCATGAAATGCGAAATACCTCTAGTTTTGTTTTCTTCCAGTTGCGCTCCATTTTTCTGGCTGCTCTCTTAAGGGCCGAGTGTGCTCGTTGTACCACGGCGTTGGACTATTTTCTTTAATCTTCTTTAAGCGCAACGGAGCAACTGTGTCTAAAGTGCTGGAAAAGAGAGAGTTAAAAGTTTCTGTTGCAATATCTAGTTCTTCTAAGCTATCTGGGATGCTGAGATGATGAAACTGATTAGGAAGATTATTGATAAAGCAATCTTTTGTGGCAAAGACTCCCCTCCTCCCCTCCTCCCCTCCTCCCCTCCTCCCCTCCTCGGCTTTGAGCTGGTCGTGACAATTCACAAAGCTAGAATACTGCACTGTACAAAGATACCAAACTTGTGCTGAGGGGAAGCGCCAGTCGAGGCAAGTGTGTCCGACTACAAACCACACACCCCTTCAAATTACACCCCCCTACCTCAAGTTACACCCTCTATAATGAAACAGCCATTGGCGATGTCATCAGAGCCCCTCCCTCTGGATTTGCTGATTGCATCACTATACTGCTCTTCTTCTGCTTTACTTTCCTCACGTTTAAGCTTCACCATCGCCACCTAGTGATAAGGCATACAGATTGTATAATATATCACCAGACGTGGTAAGTCATCATGTTTGTTTTTCTCAGTTTTTCAAGTATTTTAAGTATGAAACTACAGTAAATTTAAAATTTATGGAAGCGTAGGTTTAGGGTAAGGTTTGGGGTTGGGGGTAGGTTTTTAGCTATAATTAATCTTCATTAGATTATTTATTTGATGTTTTACTAAGCTGTAATTTCATACTTCATCAGATTCGAAAGCAAAATTAGTTAGCCTTACAAACATTTCAAACATAAAACAATTTACTTCAAAAGATTGTTTTAGTCAATGACACCCACGCTTGTTTCTTCACGGGAGGCGTAACTAAAGGTGTAGTAGGTGTAAGCTGGAATGGCATGGTTATAGTACTGCGGTACGCAGACTTTCAGCAGAGAAGCAGCAGAGTTTTCATGGACAAAGGAAAGGTACAAACACAGAAATAAAGATACTTTTAGAAATTGAATTGCTATTTGGAGCATTGGAATCGCTAGACGAGAGCTTAATGAACACATTTTTATAAAAACTAAAATTGACATTTTTCACTTGTTTTGCCTGCAGCTCGAAATTAGCCCATGGCATTCCAACTGATTTTGCCAGCACGGGTCACAAACACACACACACGCTGAAATCTAAATTGTTCATAAAATAAAACTAAAAAAATTGATTGTTCTACCTGTTTCTTTATGTATGTACATATGTACATGTTCACTGTAAAAAAAATAGAAATGCTTTGGCAATACATTGTAACAATTGTCATGCCAATAAGCACATTTTGAATTGAATTGAATTGAGAAAGAGAGAGAGAGAGAGAGAGAGAGAGAGAGAGGGAGAGAGAGAGGGAGGAAGAAAGAGAGGGAGAGGGAGAGAGAGAGAGAGAGAGAGAGAGGGAGAGAGAGAGAGTTGCTGAGTCAGATGAACTCAGTGAAGCTGCGGTGGGACTGACAGAAGCTCTAGCCATCATGAGTGTGTTTCATTGTGTTTCTCTCGGAGCAAAGCTGCAGTGCAGGGTCACAGTTCTGAGGTCAATCATCAGCCAGAGGAGTCGCTCGGATGGACACACACAACGCAAGTAACATCGTTACATTAATGCTGCTTTATATGGATAACGCTCATTTCAGGAAGTGTATAAATCTAGATTTCTGTTGTAAGTTAATAGAACATTTGTAAATGAATTGATAACTGGTTGTATTATCAGGTGGTCGCTCTGCCGGCGGTGTCGCGTGTGGCGGTGTGCGGCGGTACCCATGGCAACGAGCTGTCAGGTGTCTACCTGGTGAGAGAGAGGCTGAAGAGGAGGGAGGACGGGACAGAGCCGGTTTCCGTGGTAACGCTGATGTCGAACCCGCGCGCCGTGCAGCTGTGTGTGCGTTACGTGGAGACGGACCTGAACCGATGTTTCACGCGGGCTGCGCTCAGGTGAGACCAGAGACAATACCTACAGCACTACTGTAAACAGAGCTGAAAACATGATCACACATAAATATGAAGTCAAATATTTGGGACAATAAACAACAACTTTGACAAACAAAACCTGTTCCAGGGCTCAATGCTAAGGATTTTTTCTATTGAACCCACCACAAGTAATAAATAAAATAGGCCTAGTTATTATGTTCGTTGTTTTTGACCCATAATCTTAATAAAAAGGCAGTGACAGCAAAAATTCTAGCCTAACTCATATAAATTTCAAATATTGTTAAAGACAAGTAAAGTGTCAGTATTAAAATAAGAACAAATAATCAAATTACGAACAATAGGACAAATACAATCGAAAAAACATACAAATAGAATAAACAATGTTTTTCAGGTAAAGCCTGGCTCACACTACAGGAGTTTTAAAATCTTAACCGATTTTGAAATCTGGTTGCAGCACACACTTAAGGAGAATCTTTGCAGATTTTCTTCCCTCAAATCTTAAACATGCTCAAACTACAAGATTTGAAAATCACGGCGCACCACACACTACAAAATGTTATTAAGATTATCGTGCCAGAGGAAGCGCCTCACGTGATCTCACGCAGCAGATCTGAAGCGGAAAAGCATGTAAACACAATATCTGTCCTTCATACAGTGCCGTCGCCAGACCTCAGTCTTATGAAATGCATGGGAGGGCACAATTATTAGCCTACAGTACGTATATTTAATAATCGTATACTCTATTCGCGCAGCACGTAATCATCACGTTAAGCATAACCAACAGCAATATGACCTATAGCCTATAGCCTACACCACATTACATAGAAGCAATGTTATGAATATCCATAAAACACTTGACTATACAACATATTAGATGTAACACCAGAAGCATCTCTCAAACATTGCATTTTAAAGCAGTCAACATGGGATATGCATTGCCATGAGACACACACACACACACACACACATACATGCACATACCCACGCACAGAGACTTTGAACCTACCAGTACTTTGAGTTAGAGCTTAGATTGGGCCCAAAAAATCAAGCCCGACCCTACCCGAGCCCGTGCACGTTGTGTCCGAGCCCAGCCCGGCCCGACACATTAACTGTAATTATGAGCCCGATTTAAACCCGACCATTTTTAATACGTGGGCCGTTATAACCAGGGGCGGCGCCAGAGAATTTTTTAACACGGGTGCTAGATATATTATATCCTACATAAATACTATTACAAAAATTGGCCACTTAATATTTAATATTCAATTATTTTAATTGTCACAATTAAAGTATTAATTTTATTAAATTGACCAAGCACAACATTCAGCATTCAATCAAATATTCTTAAAGATATATTATTAATAGGCTAATAATGTTATTTCAACATAATATCTCGTTATTTCGACATAATATGTGTGCGTGCAACAAGAAGCAAGATGTTGTCACATGCCTGTCCTGTCTTGTGCTACACATGGGTGTTTTGTTATGTTGGGCCATGTGCTCGTGTCATTGTCTGATCCCTCCCCCTTGTTATCTGATTATTGTTTGAGTTCATCCACCTGGGGCCCGTTCTTCGTACGTCGCTAACTCACTTAGCTGGATTTGATTGTTGGCGATTTGGCATTATCTTGGATTGTTTGGTTCTTCAACGCTCATCCTGGACTTGCTGTCATAGCAACATGTGCGCAAACTTAAACCTACTCGGGAGCAGCTTATTTCATGTTAACAGGATTAGATCGCAGCTTTATAAGCGGAGCTGATACGGGAAGTCCAGCGCAGCGCGATAGTGCACTTTCTGAGATATATATTTTTCTCGTGATTCGTGAGATTGTCGTTTTTTGTCGCTTTTAGGTTTAAAAAACAGTTTTAGTTGTTTTTTTTGTGGCATTTCCAAGCCACTTAAGACCCAATGTTGTAAAGAATTTTTTTTTTTTTTAGGCTATCATAATTTTTTATGAAGATCATACAATCATGACCATGCCGATAACAGATATGTCACTCAGGCTTCACTAACGTGATTGGTACCATAGACTGGCTATAGACTGCCATCAAGGCCTCAATGAAGGGGATTATGTGAACAGAAAGGGGGTTCACAATGTAAATGTGCTGCCCAGTTACTATTGTGATTCTTAATATTCCAGATTAGTAATATTATGTCAAATAAAAAAAGGCAGTTGACTAAAATCTTCCATATCACAAATGTGAAAGCAAAATGGCCAAGATCTGTGCATGACTTAAGAATTTTCAGAGATTCACATTTATGCACATTATTTGAAAGTGGTAAGAAAAGTTCCACAATTAAATATCAAGCTCGCTGTATTACATACACTTATGCTGATCCTAACAGAACTGCATTTCTTCATAGGTGATTATGACATGTTCCTGCAGACAGGTGTTTTATGACCCCATTCCCTGACCCAAACCAGTTACAGTGCAGCTCTAGCCAGGACAAGGGCACACAATGAAATGAACTTTGGCTAACTAAAGGGAAGATTTCAGTGTCTGAGAAGTCTGAGGGTTGCACACCTGACAGGGCCTGTGACATTGTTGCATGTGCCATATCACACAACACTGCCAAAAAAAACACTTTTCATTAAATGTTTAATAAAAGATAAATATGCTTAGTTCCTTGAGTTTCATTTAAATTGTTCTTTGTAAAGAAAAGCCAGTGGTCAGGTGCCTGCAACAAGAGATATTAGACACATGCCTCATGCAACAAATAAAAAGGAAAAGTTGGCTATCCACTGCCCACCTGTAGGCCTATGTCTCCTCTGTCTGTGCAGACTCTTCTGTAGGCCTTTCTGTAGATGTGGAATCCTACAACTTATATTGCAGCCATAAAGCAGACAAGTATAAATGAAGTAAAGTTATTTATGCACTTGCAGGTAGGCTAGTTCCTCCATATGACAGTTATCTGAGAGGGTTTATTCACTGGCCAGTGCAATGGAAACAAATGGACATTACAAAGTCTTATACTTTCTTTCCTTTGGAAAGTTAGAAAATGTCCACTTACTGCACACATTTCAGCCACCACTTTCTTGGGAACAGATACAAGTGTGTATTATGTAAAAAGTGAACAAAAGAGGAAAACACAATGTCATTACAATGAACTACACTCGGGAAAAATGTGATCAATAACTCATGGCAAAATATATTTACATTAACATAAGTTTATCAGTTTTCACTTTCACAAGTCAAAGCAATTCATCATTACTCAAGATTTAACAGTTGAAATGACTATACAGCCTTAATTTAATGCTGCAAAAATTATTTTACAGTGTAGGCTACTAAGATCTTTTCTATTTTTTTCTCAGCCTTTTTCTTGGTTCCTTTTATAAATAGAACACCATTTATTTAACAGTGCCTTTTATAAAAGAGACTATAATATAACTAAAAATTACCATAATGTAGAATATTTTTGTACTTCACTTTTATTTGTTCCCATGTTCTAGTGTGGTGACTCTGACATTACAATGAACAAAGTAATTATGCAATTATTAAAATACAAAAATATAGGCTATTAAGTGATAAAAACATCTAACATGGCCACTTCTAACGGATTTAAATTGTCTGCTATACTTTTTGCCCTCTCTCCTCCTGCCTTATGCAGACTTTGAGGTGTTCCCTGGCGTTTTGATTAAACATTAAAATTCCGAATAAACTTCGACTATTAGTTCTTGCTCTGCTGAGGAGAAAAACTGAGCGCGCTCTTTGGCCACGCTGAGCAGCCAATAGCAGCGTTGCTGATCAATGTTTCTACTATCGATACATATCCCATTTTAACCAGCGCATGACCGCGCAATTATCTCAGATAACACAATCCAGCGATACTAATCATATCCGGCAAGTGTGTTCGAAGAACCGAGTTAGCCAGATCATGATTCGCACGATGATATCATCTTGGATGTGTCATTTCATCTCGGATGTAATAAGCAACGTACGAAGAACGGGCCCCAGTTCCCTCCTGATTAGTTTCCCCTTATAAGTCCCCTCTTGTTTGCAGTCTGTGTCGGTACGTTGTCTAATGTTTCCTGTTCCCCGTGATCTTCCAGAAAGTTCTTGTTCTGTTCTGTTCTGTTTTGGTTTGGTATTTATTAGCTATGTTTTCCCCCTCGTGGGTTTTGTTTTGTGTTTAATGTTTCTTTTATAAATAAACTTCATTTCTCTGCACTTGAGTCCTCGCACCTTTTTGCATTTATCCCACCATGACAGATGTGCATTTGTAAATCCGGTGACGCGTGCATTGATTTTTATTAATAAACTAGTGTTTTCTGACATTGTCGGCTGCAAAGATAAAGTTCACGATCGCCATCTCCGTAGTGAACGCACCTATAGAGAGAAATGCACATCATGGATTACATAATCAGAGTAGCCTATTTCTTTTTGTTTTGAATTGTTTCATTTAAAGACATTTCAAGCTTTCTTTAGATGTATTTCTCATGTCTGTGAGGCATACGGCGAGTTAGGGTTAATTTATGATGAGATGCACTCCAGTTCACGAGCGATGCAAGTGACTGCACCGGCGCCTCCAAGTCATGATTATAGTGTCTGCTATATTTGCTTCTTATTTATTAACCTGTTAAGCTGCAACGCCACTTTTGAAAAATCCCCAGAAATGACATACCCAAACTGAAACAGATACAGTTCATGAACCCTTTGTACTAAAAGCACAAGTATGATCTCGTTTGAAAGCTGACACCTGGCAGTTTATTGTAAATGTAGAATTAATTATTGTCGTAATGACAAAAATTGTTATAAATAGCTTCAAAGTTTTGTAAAGTTATTAGAAATTATTTTTTATGAAACATCCTCATGAAAATAAAATTGAAGTTGGCACTGGAGCAATCTAGAAATGCACTACAGCTAAAGCCACATGTCTAAACATTTTATGTTTAAAATCTGAAGATAATAAGCCCAAAACTCTGTATTTAGTTAAATGTTTTTCAAGACCATGTCATGTGACTAACAGTTAGGGCTAGCTAGCATGTTAGCTTAGCACACCATCAATACACGACAATATATGAGATTAAAACCATGTTTATGCTCAAAACGTACTTTATAACTCAAGCCGAATGTTTTAAATAATCTTCTGTGATCTAATTTAGCTTCAGATTAAAAAATCAGACAGAAAATATATTATTTGATAGTATTATGCACAATGATGAAGTCTATATAGATTAGCATTACATTATAAATATAATATATTATTATGAAAATACCTGGCATGGCTTGAAGAACACAGGCAAATCAGATATCATTGCAATCATGTTTATTGTCTTCAAAACATCTGTATCTGCATTTTACAGCGCGAACTCTGTAGCTTTGTGTGTGTTCGAGGCTTCCTGGAATGTCACATGATCATGGCTCTTCTTCATGTTTCATATATGGACTATATTACTGTGCATATAGCGCCCTCAGGCTATTGGTATGAATTGAAAACACTGTGAATTAGAATACCAAACGCTCATAAAGATTACATTGACGCATTTGGGTATAAATTCAATAAATATTATTCCTGTCTATAGAAATATGATGTAAATCTAAAAGAATCTATCAATATTTCTCCAAATCTGCACATTTTTGAGCTAAAGCCCTGAGGGACGTTGTTTTGTGTATCGCTGTCATGACGACAGCACGGGAGTTTTTTATGAATGAAAGTGGCTGACACGCATAATTCATATTAAAGGTATCGACTCATTTTTTCATTTCATAACTCCTGACACAAATTAAGACATAACTGTCACTATGAGTTTCTCAGAATACAATAGTGGTCAAATACTGAAACTTGAGTCTTATATCTTTTTAATGATGTATAGTTTGTCAAGGTATAACATTAAATCTGATAGTAATTTTGAATTAAATAAATAAAAAACGCTTCAGTGCGCCGACGCACTGGTGAAGCTTAACAGGTTAAATCCATGCAATAGCGGAGGGGCTCAACATCAGCGACGCAGAGCTCAAGGACACTTTTAACACCAGCCTTAATATGCCTGGGAGATGGGAATGCTGGGGATATTGTCATTCTGGCAGTTTGTGGGGTATGTTTACCATCGCGGATGGGAGGGTGGTCTTCCGCCTCTTGGCCCACCTCCCATTTACCTCACAAACTCCCAAGTCCCCAGTCCTCCGATGACCCCTTCGGGGAGAGGGAGGAGGAAGAGATGCTCCGGCCCATCTGCCACCTATTCTGAGGTGGAGGAAGGAGCTACAGAGACCCCAGAGGCGGTCATTCCCACACCGCCTCGCACTCGCCAGTACAGGTGGAGGGCTCCTGTGGCTTCCCTTAGCTCTGTGGTCCCAAGCCCGGTGGTCCCAGAGGACCTGACCCCGGTGGTCCCGAGACGGAGGAGGAGAAGGAAGACCTCCTCCGTGACTGTTCCGGTGGACGTTGTTCTGGTGGTCCCGAGTCCAGTGGTCCCAGTTCCGGTGGTCCCAGTTCTGGTGGTCCCGAGTCCGGTGGTCCCAGTTCTGGTGGTCCCGAGTCCGGTGGTCCCGAGTCCAGTGGTCCCAGTTCCGGTGGTCCCAGTTCCGGTGGTCCCGAGTCCGGTGGTCCCGAGTCTGGTGGTCCCAGTTCCGGTGGTCCCAGTTCCGGTGGTCCCAGTCTGGTGGTCCGGAGACGGAGAAGGAGGAAAAGGGCCTCTTCAGCTGATTGTCCGGTGGCTCCTAACACGGAGATCATCCGGAGGTGACTGCCATCACTGATGCACCGCCCAGGCGTCCTGCTCTGCCCGCGCCGCCCAGGCGCCCTGCTCTGCCTGCTCCGCCCAGGGGTCCTGCTCTGCCCACGGCGCCCAGGCGTCCTGCTCTGCCGGCCCCACCCGAGCTGCTCGCCCTGCGGCGCCACCCCAGCGACCCATCACGTCTGCCGATCCAGAGACTGTTCACGTCACGTCTGCCGATCCAGTGTCTGCGGACGAGATGGATGCCACAGAGACTGTTCATGTCACGTCTGCCGAGCCTGTGTCTTCGGACAAGAGGGCCGTCGCCGAGCCTGTGTCTTCGGACAAGAGGGCCGCCGCCGAGCCTGTGTCTGAGCCGGTGTCTGTTCCTGAGCCGGTGTCTGTTCCTGAGCCGGTTCCTGTTCCTGAGCCGGTGCCTGTTCCTGTTCCTGAGCCATGGCCGCCCGAGGGGTCGTCTCCGCCGTGGCCGCCCGATGAACAGTCCGCTCCGCCCTGGCCGCCCGAGGGAAAGTCTCCACCCTGGCCGCCAGATAGACTGTCTGCTCCGCCCTGGCTGCCCGAGGGAAAGTCTCCGCCCTGGCCGCCGGAGGGAGAGTCTCCGCCCTGGCCACCCGAGGGAAAGTCTCCGCCCTGGCCGTTAGAAGGACTGACATTCCCGTCCTGGTCTGTCCCTCCCGTCCCGCCCTGGTCTGTCCCTCCCGTCCTACCCTGGTCTGTCCCTCCCGTCCCGCCCTGGTCTTATGGAGCGTCTGGTAGCCGCTCCGTAGGGAGGGGGTAATGTCACATGCCTGTCCTGTCTTGTGCTACACATGGGTGTTTTGTTATGTTGGGCCATGTGCTCGTGTTATTGTCTGATCCCTCCCCCTTGTTATCTGATTATTGTTTGAGTTCATCCACCTGTTCCCTCCTGATTAGTTTCCCCTTATAAGTCCCCTCTTGTTTGCAGTCTGTGTCGGTACGTTGTCTAATGTTTCCTGTTCCCCGTGATCTTCCAGAAAGTTCTTGTTCTGTTCTGTTCTGTTTTGGTTTGGTATTTATTAGCTATGTTTTCCCCCTCGTGGGTTTTGTTTTGTGTTTAGTGTTTCTTTTATAAATAAACTTCATTTCTCTGCACTTGAGTCCTCGCACCTTTTTGCATTTATCCCACCATGACAGATGTGCATTTGTAAATCCGGTGACGCGTGCATTGATTTTTATTAATAAACTAGTGTTTTCTGACAATGTCGGCTGCAAAGATAAAGTTCACGATCGCCATCTCCGTAGTGAACGCACCTATAGAGAGAAATGCACATCATGGATTACATAATCAGTGTAGCCTATTTCTTTTCGTTTTGAATTGTTTCATTTAAAGACATTTCAAGCTTTCTTTAGATGTATTTCTCATGTCTGTGAGGCATACGGCGAGTTAGGGTTAATTTATGATGAGATGCGCTCCAGTTCACGAGCGATGCAAGTGACTGCGCCGGCGCCTCCAAGTCATGATTATAGTGTCTGCTATATTTGCTTCTTATTTATTAAATCCATGCAATTGGTTGATAAAAACATTATATAAATTAAGAAACAATTTATACAAAACGAAATTCACTTTAAAGAAAGGCTTTCTACAAAACAAAACTTAATGAAGTGGTCAAAATCATGTCTGACCCACTCCATGTCTCTCGATATATTGCGCATCCTATTTTACTCGTGCTGTTCACTTTTCATAATCAACATAGATGGAAAAAATTAACATTATAATATTTTAACAAATATGAAACTAAATACGCTTATTTAATGGCTACAACACATAGGCCTACAGACTCTCTATTTGTACAAATTGCTGCTCATTCAATTAATTCTGAATTTTGCACACACAAGTTGAAAGGCATTTGTTTGTGCATAGTAAAACATTTATCAACATTTATCAAGTTCACAGATAATTGTGCGTGCAATTATTAATTATTATCTTAATGAATAATGCAACACCGACGAAGCATGCAAACTGCGTTGTTTGTTTCTTCAGAATGGAATGGATCGCAAATGGATCCTTTATATTTTTAATGTTTTAATGATAAAGAATGCAACATGAATGGTGTCAGAGCTGGTCAATACAATGAATCAATGCCATTGAGCATAAAGTGACGCATCAGCTTCAGTGTTGCCCATGCGCCGCATTGCTGCTCAGCTGAGTCTTGTAAAGTGGAGCTCAAAGTTTAAATGAAATATTAAAATAATTACAGCTTGTTTCATTACATCTATCTGTGAATGCATCCATATTTTTACATTTCTATTCAATGAACAGTTTAATGACTGAGTGACAGCCTGTCTAGAATGCGCAGAGACTTTCAATGCCAATACTGGTGAAATATCAGCAGAAAGCCTCTTATAAAGTGAGATTCAAGGAATGAACTGTTATATAACAATGGCCTAACAAGCTCATTGTCAGGTTTATGTTGTGTTTATTATCTTATGTGGACCCGACCCTTATTTTGACATTGTATCTTCATTTTAATTCACTTCGTTTTAATGCGCTTTTTAGTTTCTGTATCATTACTGAACATGTAGGCTACTCGTCTTTGTGCCTGCTGACCACAGCGTAACATTTATTTAGCAATAAATAAATGGAGATAAAAACGCATATCGCGCTGTTGAGTCACTCAAAATTACCTCAAGGGAAATTCTTTCACCACGACAGCCCTAATTGTTTCTTGGCTATTTTGACAGCACTGACGTAATCACAGTCTTGCTCATCCTGATTTAAAATCTTAAAGGGATAGTTCACTTTGAAATTAAATTTTGGTATGTTTTAGCTTACCTCAAGGGCATCCAAGATGTAGGTGTCTTTTTTTCCGCAGTAGTTTCAATTTTGATATTTTTAGGTCAAACCGTTCTTGTCTGTCAGTCAAATAATGCAGGTCTATGGTCACCACCTCAAAGAGCATGCACAGAGTCCAAATTAAAACAATTCCCCATCGTCCAAATTAAACAATTCCCCACCGTAAGTACACATTGATGGCCTAAGACACGAAACGAGCGGTTTGTGTGAGAAAACAAACAGTATTTATATCGTTGTTACCTCTTGAACACAGCCGCGTCCAAATGATCTGAGGGCGCGGGCAGGTATAGATATATACACTAGATGTCGCCTTGGCTACTGAAGTTCATTGGAACGAAACCGTAGCCAAGGCGAAATCTAGAGTAAATGATTAATAAACTGTTTAAATACATATTATTATTCAGACATATAGTAATAGTTACTTAGTGTGTTAATAAATGCTTTATTAACATGTATTTCTAAAGCATTTAGTAGTGGTCAGTGAACTATTTTTGTGACCACTACTAAATGCTTTATAACTACCTGAATCTACTACATTTACTTACACTTTCTAAGTGACATTATTAATCAATGACAACACCTAGTTTGTAAATAATGGTAAATAATGTAACTGGTTTGTAAATAATGCTATACTTGTCACGACAACAAGAGAGAGAAGGCTGAAGTCAGAATCCAGAGTAGTGATGAAGAACACCAACGACGAAGACACAATGAACAGTCCAACGGGTAACAAAGATCACAGGAGACATCGGGACATGAACTAACACCGGGAACACCACAACGCTCTGACAACAGAGAACACCAGTCACAGAGAATATATTCATGAGTAAATGACTCAGTGGTGATCAGTGGTGATCAGAGGACACACCCACGCTAATGATACACACAACACAACGATCACACAAAACAAGGAAAAACCAGTGAATTCATGAACCGTGACAGTACCCCCCCTCCTAGGAACGCCGCCTGGCGTTCCCAGACACCCTTACCTGTCGATTGTAATCATCGATAAGGGAGTGATCCAGGATGTCCCTAGCAGGTACCCAACTTCTCTCCTCCGGACCGTAACCTTCCCAGTCCACCAGATACTGGATCCGCCTCCCCTCCGCCTTGAGTCCAGAATACGGTTGACCGAATATGTGGGTTCCCCATCTACGAGTCGTGGCGGGGGGGGGAACCGGTGCCGGTGGGTTAATGCGAGAGTCTCCTGGGTGCTCCTCACCAGTGCGTCGGCGCACTGAAGCGTTTTTTATTTATTTAATTCAAAATTACTATCAGATTTAATGTTATACCTTGACAAACTATACATCATTAAAAAGATATAAGACTCAAGTTTCAGTATTTGACCACTATTGTATTCTGAGAAATGTGCGGTGACACCTCTGGACATAGGCGTGGGCGAAGTGGACCGCGACTTCGGATTCCAGGCTAGGAAAAACTGGTGGCTGATAACCTAAGCTACACTCAAATGGAGATAGGCCCGTGGATGACACTGGTAACGAGTTATGAGCGTACTCAACCATTGAGAGCTGCTGACTCCAGGAGGAAGGATTCTTGGATACCAAACATCGCAACACTCTTTCCAGAACCTGGTTGGCTCTCTCGGTTTGACCATTGCTCTGGGGATGAAACCCAGACGACAGACTGACAGTCGCTCCCAGTAATCTACAAAATTCTCGCCAAAATTTGGACACAAACTGGGGCCCCCTGTTGGAAACCACGACTATCGAGAGGCCATGTAAGCGAAAAACGTGGTCTACCACAGTCACCGCTGTCTCCTTGGCAGAGGGTAATTTAGGCAAGGGAATAAAATGAGCCGCCTTCGAGAACCGGTACACTACGGTCAAAACAACCATCTTGCTCTGGGAGGGTGGGAGGGCGGTGATAAAATCTAGCGCGATGTGGGACCAGGGTCTCGAAGGGACAGACAGCGGTTGGAGTAACCCATCTGGGGGTTGATTGGAAGTCTTACCAGTGGCACAAACCGAGCAAGCCAAGACAAAACTGCAAATGTCACGAGCCATAAGTGGCCACCAGAATCGTTGCCTGACCAAAAAACTGGTGCGATTAACTCCTGGATGACAAGCCACATTAGAACAATGCCCCCACTGAATAACGTCAGACTCGTAATCCCTCCGGTACAAATAAACGGTTCGGTGGGCCACCGGGCGGAGGCATTTCCTCTTCTAAGGCCGTCTTGACCTTCGACTCAATCTCCCATGTGAGTGTGGAGACAAATAGGGTCTCGCGTAAAATGCACTCGGGAGTGGACGGGCGTTCGGAATGGTCAAAAATACGCGATAAAGAATCGGGTTTGATGTTTTTGGAACCCAGGCGGTACTAGAGAGAAAAATCAAAACGACAGAAAAAAAGGGCCCACCGAGCCTGCCTGGAGTTGAGTCTTTTGGCAGTTCTGATATATTCCAGGTTCTTATGATCGGTCCAGACGATAAAACGTACCCCCGACCCTTCTAACCAATGGCGCCATTCTTCCAACGCTAATTTGACTGCTAACAACTCTCTGTTACCAATGTCATAGTTACGTTCGGCAGGAGATAAACGATGAGACAAAAACATGCACGGATGCATCTTGTCGTCTGTGGAAGAACGTTGGGAGAGAACTGCACCTACCCCCACCTCTGACGCGTCGATCTCCACCACAAACTGACGTGAGGGATCAGGGGCTATCAGAATGGGAGCCGAAACGAAGCGACACTTTAGTTTGGTGAATACAGCCTCCGCTGTATCGGACCACCTGAACATAGTTCTGGGGGAGGTCAAGGCAGTCAGAGGAGCAGCTAGTTGGCTGAAATTGCGAACGAACCGCCGATAGAAATAGGCGAACCCCAGAAACCTCTGTAGGGCCTTAAGGGAATCTGGACTTGGCCAATCTACTACAGCCTTAACCTTGTCAGGGTCCATACGTACTCCCTCAGATGAGATGATGTATCCTAGAAAAGAAACAGATTGTGCATGAAAATCGCATTTCTCCACCTTGACAAAAAGCCCATTCTCTAGCAACCTCTGAAGCACTCGTCGAACGTGGTGCACGGGATTCCTGGAGAGAAGATGAGAAAATCAATATGTCGTCCAGGTAGACATATATGAATTGATCAACCATATCTCACAGCACGTCATTGACGAGTGCCTGGAAGACCGCTGGGGAGTTGGACAGAACGAAAGGCATGACCAAATATTCAAAATGCCCCCTGGGGGTGTTAAAAGCGGTCTTCCATTCATCCCCCTTCCTAATGCGAACCAAATGATAGGCATTCCATAAATCCAATTTCGTGAAGACTGATGCTCCCTGCAACCTCTCGAAAGCTGAAGACATCAGCGGCAAAGGATAAGGATTCTTTACCGTGATGTTGTTCAACCCTCAGTAATCAATACAAGGTCGCAGAGAACCATCCTTCTTACCCACAAAAAAGAACCCCGCCCCCGCAGGTGAAGAGGAAGGCCGGATGAACCCTGTTGCTAGAGAATCAGAAATATATTTCTCCATGGCCTCCCTCTCTGGGACAGAGAGCGAATATAGCTTGTCTTTTGGCGGAGACTTACCTGGCAGTAAATCTATAGCACAGTCGTAGGGACGGTGCGGAGGGAGAGAAGCAGCAAGGGACTTACTGAACAACTCCTTCAGGTCTAGGTACTCAACGGGCACATTAGACAAATCCACTGCCTCCTCCTGAAACACATAAACAGGTACAGACGAACAGGCAGACGCAAGACATTGGGTACTCCACGCGGAGATGGAGCTCTAGTGCCAGTCCACCTGGGGATTGTGTAAAGTGAGCCAGGGGTGACCAAGGACTATGGGTGCCAGGGGTGAGTCTATGAGAAGAAATGATAAAGTCTCTGTGTCAGGGCTCGAGACTAACGGCGTCCTATCGTCCTGGGGATGATAGAAAATGTGTTTAGGACGAACAGAAATATTCTCCAGGACGCTTACAGGACGAAAGACATTTTTGTATGTGTGTTCATTTATTACTAGCCTATTAGGGTAACTTACTTAGAAAATGGCAAAATTAACCGACCAAGCGCTGACTACAACGGAGCGCGTCTTTTCATGCTGTTACTATAGTTACTATCACCGGCTACTCACCAGGAGACTTGTTTCGCAGTAGGGATGTTGCGGTGACGGATTTTTTCCACCGGTTAATCGACGTGTAAAAAAACCGGTAATCCCGGTGTCACCGGGGTTGCGTGTCAGGGATTTCGGGTGGCCGAAAATGCGGACGTGCACACGTCTCAATTTTACTTTCACTTTAATTAGCGGCAATTCAGTAGCATTTGTTTGAATTAATCATGGGTTAATTTATTTTATTCTTAATAAAAATACACAAAACAATAAGACACTCGCTTGTATTACACACATCTTTATTGCAAAATGAATAATAACTTAACACACCATGTAAAAACTAAACAAAAGCACTTATGAAACACCTTTAAAGTGCATTTATTAAAACGAACCACTGCACACATCGTGCAAGTATCAAACAAGAAATTATATAAAAAAAATCACTATTCGTTAAATAAAGTGCCTGCCTTTTTCAGCAAAAAAAAAAAAAAAAAAAAAAACACCGCACAACCATCGAATATGAAACGAACAAACATCAAAAACTTCGTTAAATAAGGTAGCCTACCCGAATAATCACTGGACACTTAAGTGCAAAAAAAAAAAAAAAAAAAAAAAAAAAAAAACTAATAAAAAAATTAAACTCACGTTTGCATTTCTCTTTGAAACCAGATCTTCCGCCATCCTTTGCCAGTTAGCTCGCCTCACTCTCCTCAAATGATAAATGAAATCGGACACCTGCTGCTTAAAGGCCTGATCACATATCGCGTCTTTTGCGCGCGCAAGTTCGTTATTTCAAATGTAGGCACGCGGTATGCGCGCTCATAATGGAAGCTCGTTTTTTCCAAGCGCGTCCGCGCCGCATCGAGATAAAAACATCTCAACTTTTCAGAATGCCGCAAGCTCACCGCAGGTCGCGTGACAAGAACCAAGCTTAGCAACGACAGATGCCTCCGGAGCGCAACCACCCGAGCGCTTTGGAAAAAGGAGAACGCGGCGCGCCTAGCGTTTTCTATGCGTTTTTAGGCGCGATATGTGAACGTTCCGCTTACGCTAAATTACGAAGGCACGTAGTCACTAACTGAATTAAGTGCTTTATTACTATAGGCTAAAACTTCAACACGATGGTGACGGTGCCGGTGGTCAAGTGCTATGACCGGTAGGTGGGTTAAACACCGTGTATCACCGGTAACACCGACTATCGCAACAAGCCTGTTTCGCAGTACATCTATCACATGACTTATTTTCACAGACGATAACTAAATAAAAACTAGTTTTGAATGACATAAACTATGACGAAAATCTATTGACATTTTCGCCAACGAATAAAAACTAGACAAAAATGTTAGATAGTGACGATTTGGGAAGCGATCCAGTCAGAACTGATGTCCTTGTAGGCTATACTGTCCTGCTGATCTACCCAATGGCACACGGGTTGACATGCGCTGCATGTCTCATAAAACGTTAAAAATGTAAACGTTTGGGAGAATGAGTAGAGCAGACATATAGATCTGAATAAGAGTGATGCTCTTCAAGTAAGAGAGCTCTATTCGGTACGGTTTTCTGTGCGCACACACCCGACCCGAAGCGTGCAGCCATGCACATAGACACCTATACAGCGCGCGAGTACTGAATTGAGCTCTCTTTCGTTTCTGAATGGACAAATACACACAACATTATGTAGAAATGTCCGTTTTGGAGAGTATTCACGTAAACTATGTTGGTTATGTCTTAAACAGTTTTGAGTGTATCGGATGTGCATCAGTGCAATTGGATCCGCATGTCATTGGACATGATCCGATGTCTTAAAGTGACAGTGGGTAATAAACCTAATGCGGTCTGTGTCCTTAATATTGATCAAGCAACAAAATAAAAAGAGAAAAGCATTCACTGCTCGTTAATAGCTTTAATAAGGATTCATTATATTTAATTCATACAAATAAATATGTCTGCTGCTTGAAAGAATAAAGAATGATGATATTTTTGAGATATGTAGTCACATTTATTTGTTATTTGTTAAACGTTTTGAGCTGTATGTATTTTTCTCTTAATTTTCGTGTTAAAAAAAAAAATAAAAAAAAAAAGATTTTTCTGCATGAATACAAAAAAGCATTTAACTCCTGTTATTTTTATTAAATCTGTTTTTTACCTGTTTACAGATAACTACTTTGAATGGAGCTAAATAAATATAATAATATATATCATAAACATTTTAATTGTGTTTTTATTATGTAACTAACATCTAACAACTATAGATGATAATAACAAAGTACAGAAACAACATGTTTATTTTGGGATGGTTGACATTCACTTTAGGACGGTTCAAATTGTTTTTCAGGATGGTTCCAGGATGGAGGTGAAAAAAGTTAGTCTGGAGCCCTGCTCTGTGTGGTTGCCGGATGTGTTGAGTGTTGAGTGTTATGGGTTCAGTGGTGAGAGCAATGTTGGGGAGCTTTTGACCGTTGAGGGCGTTGACGGATATGCTGTGAGTGAGTGCAGTGACAGGGATGTGAAGTCTATGTGCGAGCTTACGGTCCATAAAATTGCCCTCTGCTCCTGTGTCCAATAAGGCGTGACAGTCGTGTGTGCCGGCTGCCCATCTCAGTCTTACCGGGAGGAGCGTGGACGATGGTGATGAGGTCTTCTCGGCGGAGATCCCACCCGATAGTAGCCTCAAGTTTACTATCGGGCTTGGTCTTTTACCGGACAGGCATTAAGGAAGTGGCCTGCTCCCCCACAATACAGACAAAGTCTCAAAGTCTGGGATCTCCGCCTCTCCGTCTCCTCCCGGGAAAGCCAAGCTCTACCCACCTGCATGGGCTCGTGATCGACGACTGGGCTGACCATGTCCCCGCCGCTGGTCCGTGGGTTCTCCGCTACTCCACTCGAACGCGACGTTCTATCCTCGAGAGACGTGCGTCCACTCTGAGGGCCAGATCGATAAGTCCGTTCAGGCTTGTGGGTAGATCCAGTGCGTAGATCTCACGTTGGACACGGTCAGCCAGCCCACGCAGGAACATGTCCCACTGTGCCTCCTCGTTCCATTGGCACTCGGCCGCCAGGGTGCGAAACTCAATTGAGTAGTCGGACACGGATCGATCACCTTGATGTAAATCGGCGAGAACTCTGGCCACCTCTCTTCCTGCCATGGACCGGTCGAAAACTCTTCTCATTTCTTCAGCGAGTGCCTGGAACGAGGCACAGCATGGGTCTTGATTCTCCCACACCGCCGTTCCCCATAACGTGTTTGCGATGCTCTCCTCCTGTGAGTCCATCCGATTGAGACTGCGAGCGATGAATTCATCAAGACTGATCGCAGATACACCTGCTGCCTCCATGACATGGTCAGAGCGTTCTGTCACGACAACAAGAGAGAGAAGGCAAATGCAGGTAAAATGGTAAGTTTATTGAGAATAAACAGAGTAGGTCAGGTCCACACAATGCGACACACTGGGCCGGGAGAGTGACGCAGGGACATCGATGAACAACCGGGCTGGTGGTGGTTGGTGAATGAAGCTGAAGTCAGAATCCAGAGTAGTGACGAAGAACACCAACGACGAAGACACGATGAACAGTGCAACAGGTAACAAAGATCACAGGAGACATCGGGACATGAACTAACACCAGGAACACCACAACGCTCTGACAACAGAGAACACCAGTCACAGTGAATATATACATGAGTAAATGACTCAGTGGTGATCAGAGGACACACCCACGCTAATGATACACACAACACAACGATCACACAAGACAAGGAAAAGCCAGTGAATTCATGAACCGTGACAATACTTCATTTAGAAATTATAAATTGATCATTAATAAAGTATGAAAATACAATTATTAAACACATTATAGATATGATTGTAAATCAAGAATAAAGCATTTATAGCTTCATTTATAAACTGCTTATTAATGTCTATTAATGCTTTATAAATGATGAATAAACTGTTTAGTAATGCTTAACTAATGATTAATAGCATGCAGTTATTATAAAGTGTTACCTGTTTTTTTTATATAATTTAGTTCGAATTCGTCCATTCAAGCGCGAGAAGACGTGAAAGAGCTAAATTCAGCATCCGCATGCTGTCTGAGATGCAGCTTTCTGAAATGCACACTAAACTTCTCACGCGACTGAATGGAGTTCTTTCACGTCTTCTTGTACTTACATTTACATTTAGTCATTTAGCAGAAGCTTTTGTTCAAAGCAACTTACAAATTAGGACTAAATTAAGCGAGTCATCGTGAAGAGGCAAAAAACAATGCAAGAAGTGCTCAAAATACGAAGTTCAGGCATTGTTTAGAGTAGCATAAGCCCGATAAGCGAGGATTTAAAGGAAAAGGAAAAAAATTATTCTTTTTTTTTCTTTCTTTTTACTTGAATATCAGAATTGGCAAAACACCTGATAAACTGTGGGGATGCAGCAATGTGAACTCTGGGCCATTGTCCCGGTCCTTATTGTTCAGCCCTGCTGTTCCAAATTCCAAACACAAGAACCAAAACAAAACCCACACAGGTGAAAGTTCATTAAAATATTGGTAAATTGGTGCATACTAACATGTAACATGATTAAGTTAAAATAAAACCGGAATCTTCTCTGTGACGAAGTCAAAGCAAGCACCATTATAAGTGAAAACAGCTAAAAAAAAATATAAAATCTAATGTTTATTGTAAAAAAAAAATGTACTGCACTAAATTTAAATAAAAATAAAAACATAATTTGTAACCATTTATCACTACTTAGTGTTTGAAGAGGAAAAATGTCTGTAGTGTATTTCTACTCTACAGTGTTTGACTGTTTCTGCTGCTGCATCACTGTAATCTTAATTTGACTCTCAGACTGTGTGTGTGTGTGTGTGTGTGTGTGTGTGTGTGTGTGTGTGTGTGTGTGTCCATCTGTCAGCGCACCCGTCTCCGAGGACTCACCGTACGAGATGATCCGCTCTCGGGAGCTCAACACTCTTCTGGGTCCTAAAGGAAGCGTTCAGGCTGTGGATCTGCTATGTGATCTGCACAACACCACTGCCAACACAGGGCTGTGTCTCATCACACACTCCGACTGTGACTGGATCTGCTTGCACATCTGCAAACACCTGCAGGCATAAACACACACACACGTGAAGTTGCCCTGCACTGCTCATATATCTCATTTGTGTCTAACTTCTGTGAGTATTTGTGTGTTTTCAGAAAGAAATGTCCTCCACTCCTGTTAGATACGTTCACTTTGATCTTCCTCTCGATGAGGCCTATTCTCTGGATTCAGTGGGGAAACACGGCTTTGGTGAGACTTAAAAACCTGCAGAGTTCATCATTCACTCATCCATTCTTTCTCCAAACTAAACATCTGTCTGGCGTCACACTAGAGGTGTTCACGGGTCCGCTTGGATCCGAGACCGGAGCGGGTTCGTCGGCGAGTGCCTCGGACCCGGGAAGACCCGAATTTTTTTAAACTATGTCTGGCATTTAACAAAATTTTATTATTTAAAAGAATTCTGACAAAGTGTTATCTAACTTTTTCTAAGTTCTCTCTGAATCTGCGAATTGGACTCTACGCACGGCGCCGTCAGCATGAATTAAAATAAACTTTAATCATCTTATGGTCAGATAAATGACATCACGGCAAAAGTTACAGGACGAAATGTGGTTACAGTGATGAGTGACTGACATTTCAGCACTTCAGCGCGTACCTGCGTATTCATGATAAGTGAACAAACGTTTGTAACCTCGCACACAGAAATCCATCTTATAGCAGTCAGATCCATCAGGAAAAGCCACTCGCTTCATTACACTGCGTGTTTGTGTGCAGAAACCCTTCGCTGGATATGAGGTAACAGAGTTGCAGACAACACTAGCAGATCCAAATCCACTGTTCCCAGTGAAAGCTGAACTCAGAAATAACCTGTAGGGGAGAGTGGGGTGATTTGTGCCAGGGGGAAGTAGTTCCACCCTTGTTTCTGGAAAACCGTAGAAGAAATTGGTCATATGACTACATCATTTTGAAAAGCAATCACTTTTACTCATCCTCCAAAGAAGAGAGACACATGGCATGAGAGTTAAGCATATTTTAGTGCAAAAAACTGTTTTTTCCCTTTCAAAGTAAAATTTCTATGATTAAGGTTTTTTGATTGTAGTGTCTGAAAAATTATAGACAAGTTTGAAAACATTTCACACATGTTTTAGTGCTTTAGTAGGCTACACAATGAGTCTATACAGTTAGCATGATGTTAGCTCTTAACTGCTGGATCATGCTTGTTTTTCAAACTTGTGGGTCTGGGGTGATTTGTGCCAAAGGGCATGGGTTAAGTTGTGCCAGATCCAGACCAACTAGACCTACATACTCACAGGGGATAATCTTGAGAAGTGAGGAGATGGGCATGCCTCATCATTGTTTGACTTAGGCCTGCCTGTTATTTGTTTAATTTAGCTAACACTGATTTCAATTTTGAGTTTGCACTATGTTATTAAAGAGAAGTTTTATTCAGTTTTTAAGTGGCCTATGTCACAATAGGATGTTTAGAAATTAGCCTAGTCACTTTATTCTTATATGTTACATAATTGACAGACAGCGCTATGTCAACAGGCATCTATTGCCAAAGCCTTTTTGCCTGAAATGAGTCACAAATATCATATATTGTGTTGCTATGGTGCTCTAAATGGTTGCTAGGGCGTAGCTTGATAGCTTCACAATGATCCTGAGAGACTGATTGGTGGTCTGAGTAAAATGAGCCCGCCCCCTTGTCTCTATGACACTGTGATCCAGAGTTATGTTCAACACAAAATCCCTATGCAATTGACCATAGTAGGAAAAACGCATGCTATGGTATTCCAGGGTGACAATATCTAAATAAACCTTAAATTAGTCATTTTGTATTGAATTTATCTTGCTTTCATATAGCATTATGGTTCATAACATTAAAATGTTCTGTTTTACTTCAGAAATCACTGGCACAATTTACCCCCAATGTATTCCCCCAAAGGCACAACTTCCCCCGCACCAGGGGCAAGTTGTGCCATGAGACCACTTTTTTTCCAAGAGCTATATTTCTGAAACAATTTATTTCAGATCCAAAGTTATTGTTCTCAGGGATGCACCACATCCTGAAATATATGTACATCCTTAAGTCGAAGGCATTACTGCCATGGCCTCACTTTAAAGTCACTTTGAGTAAAAACTGGCACAACTCACCCCACTCTCCCCTATCCATCGGGCAGGCAATAATATATAAAGTAATAATAAATAAGTAAATAAATAAATTAAGCTAATGTAGCAGCGGCCAATCAGTCAGCAGGACAACAGGATTTTTCCTGAATGACTTCAGGTCAATGGCGTTTACGTCTGGGTCGGGTTTTTCTTTAAAAAATTATAAATTATGCACTTTGGGTTCGGGTAAGAAGTAATTTGGGTCTAGAACAGATTTTTGGACCCGAGAAGATCTTTCTCACACATACTTACAGAAATGAGTGCAGGAACATACAGATTCTTTTATGTTTAAAAAACAGGTTAAGCAGCATTAACGCTGACGTCATTCAGACGAGCTGTTAAACACTGTTTCTGATTCTAAAAACATTCTGATTCTAACACTTCTGTACAGTTATGCAGCTAATTTATGGACGAGCTGTAATGCTTGACTGTGATGAGCTTCCTTATAGAGGATACACACACTGAGAGACAGAAACACTGAGAGGCAGAAACCGACAGAGCCGAGACAGAGCAAAACAGAGCCGAGACAGAGCAAAACAGAGCGAGACAGAGTGTGCAGGTGAGAGACAGAGTCTCTGTCTCGATCTGTCTCTCACCTGCTCATTCTGTCTCGCTCTGTCAGGTGAGCGTACATCTGAGAGATGAGAGACGAGAGATGAGAGGTGAGAGACAGAGCGTGCAGGTAAGAGACAGAGCGAGACAGAGTGAGACAGCGCATACAGGTGAGAGACAGACCGAGACAGAGCGTGCAGGTGAGAGACAGAGCGAGACAGAGTGAGACAGAGTGAGACAGCGCATACAGGTGAGAGACAGAATGAGACAGAGCGTGCAGGTGAGAGACAGGACGAGACAGAGCGAGACAGAACGAGACAGAGTGAGACAGAACGAGACAGAGTGAGACAGAGTGAGACAGAGCGAGACAGAGTGAGACAGAGCGAGACAGAACGAGACAGAGCATACAGGTGAGAGACAGGACGAGACAGAGTGAGACAGAGCGTGCAGGTGAGAGACAGAGCGAGACAGAGCGAGACAGAGTGAGACAGAGCGAGACAGAGTGAGACAGAGCGTGCAGGTGAGAGACAGAACGAGACAGTGAGACACAGAGCGAGAGAGCGTACAGGTGAGAGACAGAGCGAGACAGAGTGAGACAGAGCGTACAGGTGAGAGACAAAGCGAGACAGAGTGAGACAGAGCGTATAGGTGAGAGACAGAGCGAGACAGAGTGAGACAGAGTGAGACAGAGCGTACAGGTGAGAGACAGAGCGAGACAGAGCGTACAGGTGAGAGACAGAGCGAGACAGAGCGTACAGGTGAGAGACAGAGCGAGACAGAGCGTACAGGTGAGAGACAGAGGGAGACAGAGCGAGACAGAGCGTACAGGTGAGAGACAAAGCGAGACAGAGCGTACAGGTGAGAGACAGAGTGACACAGAGCGAGACAGAGTGAGACAGAGTGAGACAGAGCGTGCAGGTGAGAGACAGAGCGAGACAGAGTGAGACAGAGCGTGCAGGTGAGAGACCGAGCGAGACAGAGTGAGACAGAGCGTGCAGGTGAGAGACAGAGCGAGACAGAGCGTACAGGTGAGAGAAAGAGCGAGACAGAGCGTGCAGGTGAGAGACAGAGTGAGACAGAACGAGACAGAGTGAGACAGAACGACAGAGTGAGACAGTAAAGCTACTAAATAACAAAAGAAGATGGAACTCTATTTACACCTGAAAAGAGACTATAAACCAGCAGAATACCTGAGCTGTGTGAAAGAGCATAAAGTGAGAAAGACCCTGACCAAATACAGGCTCAGTGACCACAGTCTGGCTGTAGAGAGAGGCCGGCACAGGCAGAGATGGCAACCGAGAGAGCAGAGATTGTGTTCACTGTGCTCTCAGAGAGAGGTGGAGACAGAAGAACACTTCCTGATACACTGTGATCACTATCACAGCATTAGATCGGACTATTTCACTAGATTCCAACAACTAGAACCAAATTATATGGCATTACCAAATTCAGAAAAATTAAATCATACTTTGGGAGAGAACTCTAGCTCGATCACAACAGCAGCAAAATATGTAACAGTCACAAACTACGAGAGTCAGCCAGTGGACAAAACTAAAGTCAGAATCATTCTTATCTTGTCTGAATGTTGGTACAAATGTACAAAGGTGTTTTTTTTCCCTTTTTTTTCTCTTGTTTATATAAATGTATTCATGCATTTGTTTACTGATTGATTTATTGAATTTATTGATTATTTGTGTATGTAATGTCCATTTATGTAATGGCCAATTCTTTGGCAATACTGTACAAATCATGCCAATAAAGCTCATTTGAATTGAATTGAATTGAGTGAGACAGAGCATACAGGTGAGAGACAGAGCGAGACAGAGTGAGACAGAGCGTACAGGTGAGAGACAGACCGAGACAGAGCGTGCAGGTGAGAGACAGAGCGAGACAGAGTGAGACAGCGCATACAGGTGAGAGACAGAACGAGACAGAGCGTGCAGGTGAGAGACAGGACGAGACAGAGTGAGACAGAGCGAGACAGAGTGAGACAGAGCGAGTGTTATGATCAGGCACACTGGCCACAACATACAATTACCGCAAAATCAGTTGGACTCGTTTGTCTAGGGGGTTTATTAAACAATTGAGTAAATTACAAACAAAACAGAAGATAAGAGATTAACCACAACAGGTTAAAACCAATGCAGGAAGATAAATCACAGGTGTGGTAGCCGGAACACAAGTCTCCTTTCTGCACGGAGTGCCTGAGATTTTAAAGGGTGTCTCTCCGCCCACTCGTTACAGATCACACCTGCACACAATAACGAATGAAAACATACTGCAGAGCAGCCAAACATTAGAAAAGGAAACAGAGCCACCACAGGTAGTGGAGGGACGTAACAGCGAGACAGAGTGAGACAGAACGAGACAGAGTGAGACAGAACGAGACAGAGTGAGAAAGAGTGAGACAGAGCGAGACAGAGCGAGATAGAGCGAGACAGAACGAGACAGAACGAGACAGAGCGTGCAGGTGAGAGACAGAACGAGACAGAGCGTACAGGTGAGAGACAGAGCGAGACAGAGTGAGACAGAGCGTACAGGTGAGAGACAGAGCGAGACAGAGCGTACAGGTGAGAGACAGAGCGAGACAGAGCATACAGGTGAGAGACAGAGTGAGACAGAGCGAGACAGAGCGTGCAGGTGAGAGACAGAGCGAGACAGAGTGAGACAGAGCGTGCATGTGAGAGACAGAGTGAGACAGAGCGTGCAGGTGAGAGACAGAGTGAGACAGAGCGAGACAGAGTGAGACAGAGCGTGCAGGTGCGAGACAGAGTGAGACAGAGCGTACAGGTGAGAGACAGAGTGAGACAGAGCATACAGGTGAGAGACAGAGTGAGACCGACCGAGACAAAGCGTACAGGTGAGAGACAGAGCGAGACAGAGTGAGACAGAGCGTGCAGGTGAGAGACAGAGTGAGACAGAGTGTACAGGTGAGAGACAGAGTGAGACAGAGCATACAGGTGAGAGACAGAGTGAGACAGAGCATACAGGTGAGAGAAAGAGTGAGACAGAGTGAGACAGAGCGAGACAGAGTGTGCAGGTGAGAGACAGAGTGAGACAGAGCGTGCATGTGAGAGACAGAGTGAGACAGAGCGTGCAGGTGAGAGACAGAGTGAGACAGAGCGTACAGGTGAGAGACAGAGTGAGACAGAGCGTGCAGGTGAGAGACAGAGTGAGACACAGCGAGACAAAGCGAGACAGAGCGTGCTGGTGAGAGACAGAGTGAGACAGAGCGTACAGGTGAGAGACAGAGTGAGACAGAGCGAGACAAAGCGAGACAGAGGGAGACAGAGCGTGCTGGTGAGAGACAGAGTGAGACAGAGCGTGCAGGTGAGTGACAGAGTGAGACAGAGTGTAAAGGTGAGAGACAGAGCGAGACAGAGTGAGACAGAGCGTGCATGTGAGAGACAGAGTGAGACAGAGCGTGCAGGTGAGAGACAGAGTGAGACAGAGCGTACAGGTGAGAGACAGAGTGAGACAGAGTGAGACAAAGCGAGACAGAGCGTACAGGTGAGAGACAGAGCGAGACAAAGTGAGACAGAGTGAGACAGAGCATGCAGGTGAGAGACAGAGTGAGACAGAGCATACAGGTGTGAGACAGAGTGAGACAGAGCGAGACAGAGCATACAGGTGAGAGACAGAGCGTACAGGTGAGAGACAGAACGAGACAGAGTGTGCAGGTGAGAAACAGAGTGAGACAGAGCGAGACAGAGCGTACAGGTGAGAGACAGAGCGAGACAGAGTGTGCAGGTGAGAAACAGAGTGAGACAGAGCGTGCAGGTGAGAGACAGAGTGAGACAGAGTGTACAGGTGAGAGACAGAGTGAGACAAAGCGTACAGGTGAGAGACAGAGCGAGACAGAGTGAGACAGAGCGTGCAGGTGAGAGACAGCGTGAGACAGAGTGTACAGGTGAGAGACAGAGTGAGACAGAGCATACAGGTGAGAGACAGAGTGAGACAGAGCATACAGGTGAGAGACAGAGCGAGACAGAGTGTGCAGGTGAGAGACAGAGTGAGACAGAGCGAGACAGAGCGTGCAGGTGAGAGACAGAGCGAGACAGAGTGAGACAGTGTGTGCATGTGAGAGACAGAGTGAGACAGAGCGTGCAGGTGAGAGACAGAGTGAGACAGAGCATACAGGTGAGAGACAGAGTGAGACAGAGCGTACAGGTGAGAGACAGAGTGAGACAGAGCGAGATAAAGCGAGACAGAGTGAGACAGAGCGTACAGGTGAGAGACAGAGTGAGACAGAGCGTACAGGTGAGAGACAGAGAGCGTACAGGTGAGAGACAGAGTGAGACAGAGCGAGATAAAGCGAGACAGAGGGAGACAGAGAGTGCTGGTGAGAGACAGAGTGAGACAGAGCGTGCAGGTGAGTGACAGAGTGAGACAGAGTGTACAGGTGAGAGACAGAGTGAGACAGAGCATACAGGTGAGAGACAGAGTGAGACAGAGCATACAGGTGAGAGACAGAGTGAGACATAGCACACAGGTGAGAGACAGAGCGAGACAGAGCATGCAGGTGAGAGACAGAGCGAGACAGAGCGTGCAGGTGAGAGACAGAGCGAGACAGAGTGAGACAGAGCGTGCATGTGAGAGACAGAGTGAGACAGAGCGTGCAGGTGAGAGACAGAGTGAGACAGAGCGTACAGGTGAGAGACAGAGTGAGACAGAGTGAGACAAAGCGAGACAGAGCGTACAGGTGAGAGACAGAGCGAGACAAAGCGAGACAGAGTGAGACAGAGCATGCAGGTGAGAGACAGAGTGAGACAGAGCATACAGGTGAGAGACAGAGTGAGACAGAGCGAGACAGAGCATACAGGTGAGAGACAGAGCGTACAGGTGAGAGACAGAGCGAGACAGAGCGAGACAGAGTGTGCAGGTGAGAAACAGAGTGAGACAGAGCGTACAGGTGAGAGACAGAGCGAGACAGAGTGTGCAGGTGAGAAACAGAGTGAGACAGAGTGAGACAGAGCGTGCATGTGAGAGACAGAGTGAGACAGAGCGTGCAGGTGAGAGACAGAGTGAGACAGAGCATACAGGTGAGAGACAGCGAGACAGAGTGAGACAAAGCGTGCATGTGAGAGACAGAGTGAGACAGAGCGTGCAGGTGAGAGACAGAGCGAGACAGAGCATACAGGTGAGAGACAGAGTGAGACAGAGCGTACAGGTGAGAAACAGAGCGAGACAGAGCGTGCAGGTGAGAGACAGAGCGAGACAGGTGAGAGACAGAGCGAGACAGAGTGAGACAGAGCGTGCAGGTGAGAGACAGAGTGAGACAGAGCGTGCAGGTGAGAGACAGAGCGAGACAGAGCAAGACAGAGTGAGAAAGAGCGAGACAAAGCGAGACAGAGCATGCAGGTGAGAGACAGAGCGAGACAGAGCATACAGGTGAGAGACAGAGCAAGACAGAGTGAGACAGAGCGTGCAGGTGAGAGACAGAGCGTGCAGGTGAGAGACAAAGCGAGACAGAGTGAGACAGAGCGAGACAGAGCGTGCAGGTGAGAGACAGAGTGAGACAGAGCGAGACAGAGTGAGCAGGTGAGAGACAGAGTGAGACAGAGCGTACAGGTGAGAGACAGAGCGTACAGTTGAGAGACAGAGTGAGACAGAGTAAGACAGAGTGAGCAGGTGAGAGACAGAGCGAGACAGAGTGAGACAGAGCGTACAGGTGAGAGATAGAGCGAGACAGAGCGTGCAGGTGAGAGACAGAGCGGGACAGAGTGAGACAAGAGCGTACAGGTGAGAGATAGAGTGAGACAGAGTAAGCAGGTGAGAGACAGAGCGAGACAGAGCGTGCAGGTGAGAGACAGAGCGAGACAGAGTAAGACAGAGTAAGCAGGTGAGAGACAGAGCGAGACAGAGCGTGCAGGTGAGAGACAGAGTGAGACAGAGTGTGCAGGTGAGAGACAGAGTGAGACAGAGTGTGCAGGTGAGAGACAGAGTGAGACAGAGTGTACAGGTGAGAGACAGAGTGAGACAGAGCATACAGGTGAGAGACAGAGTGAGACATAGCATACAGGTGAGAGACAGAGCGAGACAGAGCGTGCAGGTGAGAGACAGAGCGAGACAGAGCGTGCATGTGAGAGACAGAGTGAGACAGAGCGTGCAGGTGAGAGACAGAGTGAGACAGAGCGTACAGGTGAGAGACAGAGTGAGACAAAGCGAGACAGAGCGTACAGGTGAGAGACAGAGCGAGACAAAGCGAGACAGAGTGAGACAGAGCGTGCAGGTGAGAGACAGAGTGAGACAGAGCATACAGGTGAGAGACAGAGTGAGACAGAGCATACAGGTGAGAGACAGAGCGTACAGGTGAGAGACAGAGTGTGCAGGTGAGAAACAGAGTGAGACAGAGCGTACAGGTGAGAGACAGAACGAGACAGAGTGTGCAGGTGAGAAACAGAGTGAGACAGAGCGTGCATGTGAGAGACAGACTGAGACAGAGCGTGCAGGTGAGAGACAGAGTGAGACAGAGCATACAGGTGAGAGACAGAGTGAGACAGAGCATACAGGTGAGAGACAGAGCGAGACCGAGTGTGCAGGTGAGAAACAGAGTGAGACAGAGTGAGACAGAGCGTGCATGTGAGAGACAGACTGAGACAGAGCGTGCAGGTGAGAGACAGAGTGAGACAGAGCATACAGGTGAGAGGCAGAGTGAGACAGAGCATACAGGTGAGAGACAGAGTGAGACAGAGCATACAGGTGAGAGACAGAGTGAGACAGAGCATACAGGTGAGAGGCAGAGTGAGACAGAGCATACAGGTGAGAGACAGAGTGAGACAGAGCATACAGGTGAGAGACAGAGTGAGACATAGCATACAGGTGAGAGACAGAGCGAGACAGAGCGTGCAGGTGAGAGACAGAGCGAGACAGAGCGTGCAGGTGAGAGACAGCGAGACAGAGTGAGACAGAGCGTGCATGTGAGAGACAGAGTGAGACAGAGCGTGCAGGTGAGAGACAGAGTGAGACAGAGCGTACAGGTGAGAGACAGAGTGAGACAAAGCGAGACAGAGCGTACAGGTGAGAGACAGAGCGAGACAAAGCGAGACAGAGTGAGACAGAGCATGCAGGTGAGAGACAGAGTGAGACAGAGCATACAGGTGAGAGACAGAGTGAGACAGAGCATACAGGTGAGAGACAGAGTGTACAGGTGAGAGACAGAGCGAGACAGAGCGAGACAGAGTGTGCAGGTGAGAAACAGAGTGAGACAGAGCGTACAGGTGAGAGACAGAGCGAGACAGAGTGTGCAGATGAGAAACAGAGTGAGACAGAGTGAGACAGAGCGTGCATGTGAGAGACAGACTGAGACAGAGCGTGCAGGTGAGAGACAGAGTGAGACAGAGCATACAGGTGAGAGACAGAGCGAGACATAGCATGCAGGTGAGAGACAGAGTGAGACAGAGTGTGCATGTGAGAGACAGAGCGAGACAGAGTGTACAGGTGAGAGACAGAGCGAGATAGAGCGTGCAGGTGAGAGACAGAGCGAGACAGAGCGTGCAGGTGAGAGACAGAGCGAGACAGAGTGAGACAGAGCGAGACAGAGTGAGACAGAGCGAGACAGAGTGAGACAGAGCGTGCAGGTGAGAGACAGAGTGAGACAGAGTGAGACAGAGCGTGCAGGTGAGAGACAGAGTGAGACAGAGCATACAGGTGAGAGACAGAGTGAGACAGAGCATACAGGTGAGAGACAGAGCGTACAGGTGAGAGACAGAGCGAGACAGAGTGTGCAGGTGAGAAACAGAGTGAGACAGAGCGTACAGGTGAGAGACAGAGCGAGACAGAGTGTGCAGGTGAGAAACAGAGTGAGACAGAGTGAGACAAAGCGTGCATGTGAGAGACAGAGCGAGACAGAGCATACAGGTGAGAGACAGAGTGAGACAGAGTGAGACAGAGCGTACAGGTGAGAAACAGAGCGAGACAGAGCGTGCAGGTGAGAGACAGAGTGAGACAGAGTGAGAAAGAGCATGCATGTGAGAGACAGAGCGAGACAGAGCGTACAGGTGAGAGACAGAGTGAGACAGAGCGTACAGGTGAGAGACAGAGCGAGACATAGCATGCAGGTGTGAGACAGAGTGAGACAGAGCGTGCAGGTGAGAGACAGAGCGAGACAGAGCGTACAGGTGAGAGACAGAGCGAGACAGAGCGTGCAGGTGAGAGACAGAGCGAGACAGAGTGAGACAGAGTGAGACAGAGCGTGCAGGTGAGAGACAGAGCGAAACAGAGCAAGACAGAGTGAGAAAGAGCGAGACAAAGCGAGACAGAGCATGCAGGTGAGAGACAGAGCGAGACAGAGCGTGCAGGTGAGAGACAGAGCGAGAGAGAGTGAGACAGAGTGAGACAGAGCGTGCAGGTGAGAGACAGAGCGAGACAGAGTAAGACAGAGTGAGAAAGAGCGAGACAAAGCGAGACAGAGCATGCAGGTGAGAGACAGAGCGAGACAGAGCATACAGGTGAGAGACAGAGCAAGACAGAGTGAGACAGAGTGAGACAGAGCATGCAGGTGAGAGACAGAGCGAGACAGAGCGTGCAGGTGAGAGACAGAGCGAGACAGAGTAAGACAGAGTGAGAAAGAGCGAGACAGAGCATGCAGGTGAGAGACAGAGCGAGACAGAGCATACAGGTGAGAGACAGAGCGAGACAGAGTGAGACAGAGTGAGACAGAGCGTGCAGGTGAGAGACAGAGCGAAACAGAGCAAGACAGAGTGAGAAAGAGCGAGACAAAGCGAGACAGAGCATGCAGGTGAGAGACAGAGCGAGACAGAGCGTGCAGGTGAGAGACAGAGCGAGACAGAGTGAGACAGAGCGTGCAGGTGAGAGACAGAGCGAGACAGAGTAAGACAGAGTGAGAAAGAGCGAGACAAAGCGAGACAGAGCATGCAGGTGAGAGACAGAGCGAGACAGAGCATACAGGTGAGAGACAGAGCGAGACAGAGCGTGCAGGTGAGAGACAGAGCGAGACAGAGTGAGACAGAGTGAGACAGAGCGTGCAGGTGAGAGACAGAGCGAGACAGAGCAAGACAGAGTGAGAAAGAGCGAGACAAAGCGAGACAGAGCATGCAGGTGAGAGACAGAGCGAGACAGAGCATATAGGTGAGAGACAGAGCAAGACAGAGTGAGACAGAGCGTGCAGGTGAGAGACAGAGCGAGACAGAGTGTGCAGGTGAGAGACAGAGCGAGACAGAGTGAGACAGAGCGAGACAGAGTGAGCAGGTGAGAGACAGAGTGAGACAGAGTGAGACAGAGCGTACAGGTGAGAGACAGAGCGTACAGGTGAGAGACAGAGTGAGACAGAGTAAGACAGAGTGAGCAGGTGAGAGACAGAGCGAGACAGAGTGAGACAGAGCGTACAGGTGAGAGACAGAGCGAGACAGAGTGAGACAGAGCGTACAGGTGAGAGACAGAGCGAGACAGAGCGTGCAGGTGAGAGACAGAGTGAGACAGAGCGTACAGGTGAGAGACAGAGCGAGACAGAGCGTGCAGGTGAGAGACAGAGCGGGACAGAGTGAGACAAGAGCGTACAGGTGAGAGATAGAGTGAGACAGAGTAAGCAGGTGAGAGACAGAGCGAGACAGAGCGTGCAGGTGAGAGACAGAGCGAGACAGAGTGAGACAGAGCGTGCAGGTGAGAGACAGAGTGAGACAGAGCGAGACAGAGCGTGCAGGTGAGAGACAGAGCGAGACAGAGCAAGACAGAGTGAGAAAGAGCGAGACAAAGCGAGACAGAGCATGCAGGTGAGAGACAGAGCGAGACAGAGCATACAGGTGAGAGACAGAATGAGACAGAGTGAGACAGAGCGTGCAGGTGAGAGACAGAGCGAGACAGAGCGTACAGGTGAGAGACAGAGCGAGACAGAGTGAGACAGAGCGAGACAGAGCGTGCAGGTGAGAGACAGAGTGAGACAGAGTGAGACAGAGCGTACAGGTGAGAGACAGAGCGTACAGGTGAGAGACAGAGTGAGACAGAGTAAGACAGAGTGAGCAGGTGAGAGACAGAGCGAGACAGAGTGAGACAGAACGTACAGGTGAGAGACAGAGTGAGACAGAGCGTGCAGGTGAGAGACAGAGCGAGACAGAGTGAGACAAGAGCGTACAGGTGAGAGACAGAGTGAGACAGAGTAAGACAGAGTGAGCAGGTGAGAGACAGAGCGAGACAGAGCATGCAGGTGAGAGACAGAGCGAGACAGAGTAAGACAGAGTAAGCAGGTGAGAGACAGAGCGAGACAGAGCGTGCAGGTGAGAGACAGAGCGAGACAGAGCATACAGGTGAGAGACAGAGCGAGACAGAGCATACAGGTGAGAGACAGAGCGAGACAGAGCGTATAGGTGAGAGACAGAGCGAGACAGAGCGAGACAGAGTGAGACAGAACGTACAGGTGAGAGACAGAGTGAGACAGAGCGTGCAGGTGAGAGACAGAGCGAGACAGAGCATACAGGTGAGAGACAGAGCGAGACAGAGCGTATAGGTGAGAGACAGAGCGAGACAGAGCGAGACAGAGTGAGACAGAACGTACAGGTGAGAGACAGAGTGAGACAGAGCGTGCAGGTGAGAGACAGAGCGAGACAGAGTGAGACAGAGCGTACAGGTGAGAGACAGAGTGAGACAGAGCGTGCAGGTGAGAGACAGAGTGAGACAGAGCGAGACAGAGCGAGACAGAGCGTGCATGTGAGAGACAGAGCAAGACAGAGCATACAGGTGAGAGACAGAGCGAGACAGCGCATACAGGTGAGAGACAGAGTGAGACGGAATGAGACAGAGCATGCAGATGCAGAGGTCTCGCTCTGTCTCGCACTGTCTCTCACCTGCACGCTCTGTCTCGCTCTGCCTCACCTCTTAGTCCCTCTCTGAGATTCTAATGTGAAGATGATGCTGAACTAGATGTTTTCTAAGGACCCACAAACTTGTGTCAGGCTACAGCTTTTTCTTTCCATTCACCAAAGATCCTTTGATTCCCACTGGTTCTCTATCATCAAGACAATATCAGCAAAGATCAACTAGAGCCTCAACAAATTGCATCAGGACAGTTTAATTCAAAGGGGTGAGACATGCAAGTATCAAACTTAGTCTCATTATTTGATACATTAAGTATCCGTAACCCTTTTAAAGAAGGGCGTGTTAGAACTGATGGTTTGCCCAAGGCTGTTGATCTGCTGAATTTCAAACAATGTTTGTATGTAATTTAAGTGTTTAGTCTAGTTAATAAAGTCTTGATCATATCACATGTAAAGTTGTCCATGTCTCAAGCTCATACTGGAGTCCCTAATCATGTATATTTTGACTATATAGGCTCTGAATAGTACTGTACAGTAAGAAAGACATTTCCCATACCCCGGAAATGTACATTTCTTAGAATTAATAAACAATTAACACAGAGTGTTCACGGCACAAACAGGTTAATTGATTGTAATATTAATTTTACTACATTAAGTTAATTCTATTAACTGGTCCAAATATTCGTAATCAATTATAACAAGTTATGATTGATTATTAATATTTCTTTAGAGCTAATTTGCTACAGCGAGACAGAACGTGCAGGTGAGAGACAGAGCGAGACAAACCGTGTCAAACTCGCTTTGATTTGTGAATTCCACACATCTCTGGATGGACAAAACGACATCTACCATCGTTCCACTCTCCTTCATAGCATCATCAAGCTTCGTCTTTGCTATTGTTTTGAAAATGCGACCTCTGGCGGTGAAAAAATTACAGATTGTACCTTTAAGCTCAGAGTCACTCTCATTGGTTGGTGCGGGAGGCACAAGCACTGGGTCAGTCCGAATCAGAAATCCATGTAATGGAAGAGGCAACGACGTCAAAGGAGAGAGAGGATATCATGATCAACTGAATAATATTTGCTCTCGGTGTAGTTATGGCTGTGCAGAAACCTATGTATGATGTTCTTATAGTTGTGCCGTGACTGTTCAGTGATGTCACTGCACGATCAGTGTCGGTCACAGCGTCTTTTAAATGCTGTTTTTGATCCGGAAATTATTCATTTACAAATGATCAGAGCGGCTGGGATTTGTGTACCGTCCTCATCGCCAGAGACGCTCATTTACAGATGAATCTGCCACTGCATGAAGTTTTTTGTTGTTTAACCCTAACCCTAACTGCATGAACATTATGCTAAAGGAGTTTTTTTGTTTTGTTTTTATATAAATTAATATTCCCTATGGATGTGGATAAAGCATCTGCTAAATGAAATGTAATATTATTCTACAAGCTCGTGGATGTTTCCTCTCTGCCCTCAGCGATGGAGGTCGGACCACAGCCGCATGGACTCGTCCGGTCCGGGATCTTCAGCTCCATGCAGGAGGGAGTTCAGCTCATGCTGGACTGGATCTGGCAGTTCAACTCCGGTACATCTTCAACTAGGGATGTCCCGATACCACTTTTTGCCGAACGAGTCCGATACCGATGCTTTCATTTTTGGTACTCGCCGATACCGATACCGTGACCGATACCTGAATTTTCACTGTATTTGTAATTTTTAAATGTAGCCTATTATTAGATAAACCAAAATAATATAAATCATATTAGTTGGCTTAATTTGTTCATCAAATCTATATTTCTTTCAGTTATTTTCATGCTTAATTAAGCCTGCTAAAATGCATTGTATGAGCTTCTGTTACTGTCACTGTTCATTCTATTGCTCTATCATATTGTATCTTTCATTTAATAGCACAGCACATATTTAGAGCTGCTTCAGCAGGGCTCAGTGCTGAGGATCGGGTCAGCGGTTCAAATGTTTGTCAAAACCAGTGAAATATCAATTATTTAATCCAATTTTGATACTACAACAAAAACTACCTGCCTAATTAATGTGAATTTAAAACAAGTAAGCAGTAACAAAATAAGAACAAACAATCGAATTACAAATAGGACAAATAAATACAATAGAACAAAGAAAGACTACAAATGAAATAAACAGTGTTTTTAGAGTTTTTCAGGTAGATCTAAAAGGTACAGAAATTTGAATAAAGTAATCAAATGTGAAAAAAGTATATTCATTATATAAATTATATATAGATGGATATTTTTGTAAAGTTGAAAAGGGTAGCCTATTTAGTCAAGAGCAGTGAGTATTTCTTTGTCCTTTGTGTGATTAACATTAAAACACAGAAGCAGGATTATTAGACTGCTGCCCCTTTAAGACCGAACGCACGGACCGCATTTGAACATGCTACGTTCATTTGAGATATAACCGACTTTGTTTACTATAGGATACTGGCCAAGACAGGCGTTTTTACATAATTTTGTGTGAATTCGTCTGTACAAGCGCAAGACGTGAAAGACAATAATTCAGTATTCGCGTGCCGTGACGCTGGTTTGCGGGGCGCGCGCTTTGGATGTTTGCGTTCATGGAACTTCTTGACCTGCACGTCCTGTAATAATGTAGGGAACCACTCGTTATACTTAAATCAGGTAACAGTTCATGTTTAACTTTACTTACATATACGATTTAGTTTAAATCCAAATAACATGTGCTGAGTGAACGATCAGCAATCAAGAGCATTCAACATAAGTGCGCTCGCTCACGCTCTCTCTCTCTCTCTCGTCAGTTAACGTTAATAATAAGCTACATGCCTCGTTTTATT